>NW_020940355.1:838258-862755 GCF_900497805.2 Vombatus ursinus | reverse complement strand
ATAGATAGATAGATAGATAGATAGATAGATAGATAGATAGATAGATAAGTAGGTAAGTAGGTAAGTAGGTAGGTAGGTAGGTAGGTAGATAGGTAGGTAGGTAGATCCCAACTGCTTTTCCTTCTTTCCACATTCTCTGTCTGAGCAATTTCATTTATTCCTGTAGCTTCATTTAACACCTCTATTCCAATCACTCTCAAATCTATATGTCCAGAAAAAGAAAAAGAAAGAGAAATCCTGCTCCATGAATTCTAGACTTACAGACTCTACTTTCTGCTGAATGTACTCTATCACTATGTACCTGCCTTCTATGAACCAGAGATAATCAGCAGCCAGGAATCGAATATTAAATGAAATCCTGCCAAATGACCTGCATCAATCCCTCATGTGTGGTCTTGTTTTGGGGCATCTGTGTCTCATTTAAAGAGATTATAAGCAAAACAGAGAGTCTGCATACTGGTTAGTAGGCAAAAGCAGACTCTTTCCTCCCTTTCTGTCCCTCAAAAGTGAAAAGAGTTCACTCACAAATAAGGACCTCACAATATTTTGCAGCCTAACATAATTAAAAGGAGAGCAAAAGAGCCCCTTTTGTTAACCTGCATTAGAAAATGTCCACATTTGGCTATATACTTTCTGCAAAAAGAAAGGGTTACATCAGTCATTCCCAGGTTTGACATAGACATCCCACCACCCACACTCACAGTGAAGCCTTTCTCCCAGGGTGATGTCTTGCAGGACTCCATGCAAGCAGTCTGTGCAGATGGACAGCATTTTTCATATAACAGATCAGTGGGTTCCCATTGCCCAAGCTGGAGCATGGAGATAGTAATTCAATGGAGAGTTTCTGCTAAAGTCTCAAGCTGCCTCCTCTGGTTCTTGATCACATCATAAAGACAAAACTGAATTACAGCCAGGTATTCAATTGTGATTAAATGTATTATTCCGTCAAGCAAATAGAGTAAGCTTTGTGAGACACTATGGAGGGAAAAGAAAGCCAGAAGGCTTCCTGTCTAGTTTAATAATAACAATAATAGCTAACATTCCTACTGCACTTCAAAGTTTAAAACACAATTTACTTATTTCATCTCATTTGATTCTCACAGCTCTGTTATTATTCACATTCTATAGATGAGGAAAGAGACTTCAGAGAGTTTAAAGAACTTGTTACAGTTGACACACTTTGCAAATACCTGAAGAAGGATTTGATTGGTTCAAATCTATCCTGATTCTGAAGCTACTCCATGCCCTCCCACATGGGGAAAGCCTGGAGCTGGATTTGAATACTACGTAGTTCCATTACTTTCTGCCTCTATGATCTTTGGTAAGCCACTTCTCTCCAGGTCTCAATTTCTTCATGTGTGCAATGAGGGATTGGGGCTCCATTACCTCTAAGATTCTTTCCAGGTATAAATTCTTTCGAGTATGGAAATAAACTGGAACTAAAAGACACTGGAGAGATATACAGGAAGCTTATATGCAAGAACTTCAAGGCATTAAGTATTTTGTTTTGTCTTGTTTTGTTTTAAGGCCTTTTCACAGAGAAGACACTGAATGTGGAATCATAAATAGGAATTCTGGTGTCCAGGGAAAATTCACTGCATGTGCACACATAAATTTATTTGTAGATAATGGTTTGCATTGTTTGGTTGCAGTACAATCTTGATGCCCAGAGAAGTTAAAGGGGGACCAGAGATGGGACTGGGTGTGAGAAGAAAGTCTGCTCTAGTCAATGTAATACACAAATTAATCCCCAGGACAAGGATAGGGTGCATAACACAATTCAGCCCAACCAGTTGTGGTCCTTCCTGGAAATTCCTAGGATGAGACAGGGCAAGGTAAAATGGCAGAACAATAATCTCATGAAGCAGTCAACTGGGACACCCCCAGGAGGAAGCGGGTAGGGGGACAGGTGCAAAGGGACAGGATTTTCATGGTGCTGAGGTGGCAGAGTGCCCAGAGGTGCTGAAACGTTAAGGACAGGAAGCAGACTCCCTAAATCCTTAGCTCTGGGACAAAGCCCCAGTCACCCTGCTCTAGTTGCAGCTTTGACTTCATTAGCAGCTGAATATGCCTGAAACAACAAAAACAAGTTGTAGGAATCTTACTCAACCATCTCAGAAACTAGTTACCATGAGTAGAAGTGCTTCTTATTGATGGAGAAAAACGACCAAATACTTTACAATTAAAAGAACACATTTACCATTGGAGAAGCAAACTGCAGTCCTCCATTCACTGCAAGTGGCTTATTTCTCCTTTAGGAACATTAGTCCTCATGTTATGCAAGCTCCCCTTTAGAGTACATCGGAGTGATGTATTTCTAAAAAGTGTAGACATATAGAACGCTGATTACAATAAACAGACCTCCAAAACCACCTAGGTAATTATAGGCCTGTATAATGAAGTCTGTTCTTTATCCCCTCCTACAGGAAGTTTCATTATCCCTGTATTATCCTGCATACAGAAAGAATTTCCTGAAGGTGACCTTTTTATAGGTGGTAACCATAGTAACCGATTTCCAACAGCTAACGCTGTGACACGGCAAGTACGTGGCCAATGTTGCAGAGATGCTGAGGATTGATGTTTTCAGTTGCCCTCCAGAGACAGGAGCTGCATAAATACTTATCAATTTGAGAGCAAAAATGTTAAAAGAAATTTAAGGCCACATTTCCTGCTCCCTTGCTAATCAGACCACAGTCTCCTCTGTTTTTTTTAAGTTTCCACAGATCTCTTAATACCCCCACATAGAGACTATCAAAGTGAAAATAAAAGGTACAGATCTTAAAGAGATGTAACAAAGAGAGAGAGAGAGAGAGAGAGAGAGAGAGAGAGAGAGAGAGGAGAAAAGAAAAGAAAAGAAAAATTTGTCCCTTGCATCCTTTCTAAGCAAAATATTCAATGGATCACGGAGATGAGAGACAAATACCCGCTCCGGGAGCCGGCTCTCCATTTTATAGTGCCTTATATAGCTCTGATCAGCCATAATGGTATTTACATGGACACATCAAGGGGAGACAGGCTTAACTGTCTAACCCTAGGAAATTGCAATCCCAGCAAATCTCCCCAAAAGAGTTTGGAAACTTTTACAGGAGTGTGTGAACTAGCAATGCAAAATTGCCCAACCACAATCCAGGCCAGGTACTGCCAGGAAATACAATACAAGCAAATAGCAGCCAGTAGCAAAAAATAAAGAGGGGGGAATTATACCACCAAGTTGGCAGGAAATTAAAATAACCCTAAGCTATGACTCTGGGGCAATCACGTATGAAAACTTCATTAGCATTTAGGCTAAATGAAAAATCGTGTGGGGTCTTTGCACCCTACCTAGCAGACTATTGGTCCATCTGGATGCCTTGGTTACAATACAATTTTAAAGGTTGCTTCATTTTAGGTCTGACTTTTTTAAGGTGTAAAAAAGATGAAGATTTTCACATTCTTCTATACAAGAATTCCAACGACCATGAAAATTCATTTTTTAGGTAAAATCTCCAGTTGTAGAGAGTTTTCTACTCCAATGTTATTAATATTAATTCTTCTTACATTTATTCTATATATACTTATATATGTTTTCTTATCTTCTTATAAGAATGTAAACCTTTTTGTTTTAATATTTGATTGTGTATTCCTGGCTCCTAGCAAGGTGTGTGGCACAAATACCTATTGATTGATTGATTGATTGATTGATTGATTGATGATACTTCTTTGGCCTCTTCTCTAAGTTTCCCACAATTTTTATCAACACATTTGGATGAGTACAATTTTTAAAAAATTATGACACTCAAATATTTCCCATCATATTCTTCCATATAGCCACAATATCATTTTTGACTAGTGACCTTTACAGTTGTACCTTGGTTTCAAATTCACCTTTATCTCATTTTTTATCTGGGTTGGAAATGGAGAGTAGGGGCTGGGAAGTACACAAAAGAGGAAGAGAGCCAGCATTTCTTAAGTGTAAGCATATTTATAAGCTAGGAGATTATACATTGAAAAGTAGCTATACTTCAAGTTGATGACTGAAATCTTCTTTCAACCTTTAATAAAATAACTTATGGTAACTTCTTTCTTCTATTCTATCAATCAATCAACAAGCATTTAATAAAAACCTATTTACAGCCTTGCATTGTGTTAGGTAGGAGCTGGGGAAACGAGTTTTTCCTATTCCTGAGTTCCCTTTTTTTTCCTTCCTATTTAATCCTCGTGTCCTCATTCCATTACATTAAAAAAAAAAAACCTTCCTTATACACATAATTTTTTGTGTTATCTCAAAATGAAAATGCATTTTGTGTCATTTGCCTTTTCAGTTGATAGCTCTTCTCTATAACATTCAAATTCCCTAAATATATTGCCTCTTTGCTAATGCAATGTTACTTTCTTTTTATAAAAATCTCTTAGGAACTCTGAAAAGTGTCTCTTTCCTCCTATTTTCACTAGTATTACTTTCATTTCAATCACTAATCATCTTCACCTGTTCAAATACTAATAATAACTTACACTTAGCTTTTTAAGTTTTACAAAGTGCTTTGCATACATAATTTTATTTGAACCTCATAACCATCCTGGGAGATAGATTCTGCTGGTTTTATTATCTTAATTTGACAGATGAGGAAACTGAGCTTCAGTGAGATTAAATGACTTGTCTATGGCTACATAATTATTATTAATTATTAAAAAGAGGATATGGATCCAGATCTTCTTCATTCCAAGCCCAGAAATGTGTCTACTGTTAGCCCTCTATCACTGTTTTGGCCTCCTTCTTAAAGGGAATTCTCCTATTCTATCTTCTCCTAAATTCCCTTTTAACATTTCAAATTACTTCTTGAGCATTCCTTTCCTTGGCTCCTCTTTAACCTCTCACCCAGGTTCTCAGCCTACTTCATCATTTTCTACTCTGTCCTCTCTTCTTTCCCTATAATTGATCATTATAACTCACTAATATTTCTACAGCACTTTATGTTTCCAAAGAACCTTTATCATTATTTTTTATGAGTTAATCATCACAATACTGCTTTGCTATAGATCAGAATAATTAGGGTAACATTTCACAGAGGAAATTTTGTATTCCATCTTTCACAGTGGCTTCCTCAACTTTTATTGGCTTTAACTGCCAATTCTTCAAGAATAATTCCCCAAATTCAAGTCAGAGGCATGCAGAGGCTAAATGACTGGTTTCAGGTAATATTGTGTTTCTGGGCTGGGCCTTACTCCCTAGCCTACTGTCCAGCCAAGAAGAATTTACATGACCTTTTGCCAGTTCAATGCAAAGTAACCTCTTATTTCCCTCATCTGTTATGAAGGTGGAGAGTGGGTGGAGAACCAGATCAACATTAACAAGATTAAAAAATGAGGCCTTCATCTAAATTCTGATGTTCATGGGTGAAACCCTGGGTTAGGACACAAGCCTAAGAAAATAATCTAAGAAGCTCCCCTCCTTCTCTACAGAGAGTGAAAGTAGACTAAGTTACCTAAGTAATGTAAATGGTATAAGAGCTAAGGAAAAGCATTGTTGTTGTCATTCTCATCTTGGCTAAAGAGCTTAAGAGAAAGAAAGAGACAGAGACAGAGAGACAGGCAGAGAAGAGAGACTGACAGAGACATAGAGGCAGAATGAAAGAGAGAGAGAGAGAGAGAGAGAGAGATACAAAAGGTAAATGGAATATAAATTGGACTTGGTAGAATCATGGGTTACCAAAAATAATATTTAAAAGTTTCACAAAATTGCACAAAGACGTGTTTCTTATTAGACAAATAGCTGTAAGTAAAAAAAAAAAAATGGATTCTAAAACAATGCAAAAACATGTAAATGTATCAAATATAGATTACTTCAGTAGAAAAGGGTAATCAACAGGAGCTTCTCTCTAACGCTCCAAATGCCAAATGAATAAAGCATCCCAGGGAAAGAGGGCATTTGCTACCCAAGGTCAGGTCCTTAACAGGTATCCAACATAGATACAATATCACATTTTAAAATCATTGAAATACTCAGGAACAGAAGGTACTTCAGAGATATCCAAATTGTACAGTTCTGATCTCATTTTCTGGTAAAGATATATACTCTCACTTAAAACAGTAGATCCAGAAAATGATGATTCTTAAATGCCTGTTTTACCTCCCACCATCGTAAAGTAAACATGCTTCAATTGCCCTAAAGGTGATGATATGTACATTAATGAATTAGATTGACAATATTAGATATTTGCTAATGTTTTACATGAGGGCAAGAGGCTGCTCAAAGCAACAACAAAGCTGTGCTGTTACATAACTGTCCCCAAATACCTGGATCATTTTGTTCTTCATAAGCTATTATTCCCCTGCTCTTACTGCCTTAATGAGAGATATGTTTCTTTGTGCCAGCTGCCTGCTTAGATGGCAATTTTACTGGAAAAATGTTTTTGTCTTTTATTTTTTAAGATCTAAGTAACTTCATCACTATCACATCTTTAGTTCTCAAACACAGTTTCCTTTGAAAAGGTGACTAGCTTGCTATTTTTCCTTGTGAAAGCTGGAACTACATTAGCATGTGCTCTGCAGAAGCATTTTAACTTCATTTTACACATAGTAGGTCTAATATTGCATGTATTTAAACACATTAGAGAGACTATTCATATGCAGAATGCTTGGTTGTAACTTTAAAAAAGAAAAGGCTAGATAAATAAACACTACTGGAAAAGGAAATGATTTCATATTAATTAAATCTCAGATACAGGTGTTTGTTATCCTTCACCTGGAAATCTTACTTCCAGATTATCATTGGCTTCCATCTTTCAGCCTTAACCTATTCAGTCCAAAATTTGACTAAAATATTTGCTCCTCTTTTTACTAGCTAAAGTCATTTAACTTGTTAGAATTAATCAATATTTTGCTTTCTTCTCAGTCCATAGCCAACTTATTAGGATAGGACTGGATGAGGGATCCAAAAGCTTGGTTTCTGGTTTCAGTTACTCCACTTGCTGAGTAACCTTCCAAAAACTGAATCACTCATCTGTGTTTCCCTATGAACTTCACACTGTTGTCTTCTGTGCGTTTTTATGTGTCTTGTTCCTCTTTTCTTCCTTTGTTCAGCATCACTATCATTAGCCCCAATTTCCCTCCCCTGCAAAAACAACAACAACAACAACAAAATGGAAACAACATTCCTTCGTAATAAGTTGGCATAGTCACATAAGAGATCTACATACTTATCATGTCCGAGAATACATGTCTCATTGTGCACCTCTAATCTATCACATCTTTGAAAACAGATAAGAAGTTTGATTCTTCCAGAGCCCTCTGAAATCATGGTCCGCCATTGAATTAATCAGAGTTCTTAAGTCCATCAAAGTTGTTTTCTTTACATTGTAATAGTCATTCTATAAATTGTTCTGCTGATTCTAATCACTTCACTATCAGTCTTCTCCTCGAATTTATCCCTTTCACTATTTCTTACAGAGCAATGAATTACCATTATATTCATATGTCATAATTTGTTCAGCCATTCCTCAGCTGAAATCTGCACCCCCTGCTAATTTCGAGTTCTTTGTTTCTACAACAAAAAGTGATGTTATGAATATTTTATACATTTTTAAACCTTACCTCTTTTTTTCTCATAGAAATAGATGCCATGTAATTAAATACAGCAACAAAAGAAGCTAAAAGAAGAGGGTTGTGAAATTTACTGTCAAGTTTTATTTTTTGTTATTCTGTACTTGACAAAAACCAACAAATATATGAACATATCAATATACCCCCAAAAAAGAGTATTGTACATGAAAACACGAAGCAGCCTGTTTTCTTTTTTTAGCTACATACTAAATTCAACACATTGGTTTCCAAAGTCTCCCCATTTGTCTATTTTTCCTCTAAATCTCATTTTCTTCTCTTCTATCTGTTTTTAAGGGCAGTTAGGCAGTACAGTGGATAGAGTGCCAGACCTGGAGTCAGGAAGACTCATCTTCATAAGTTCAAATCTGGCCTCAAACACTTACCAACTGTGTGACCCTGGGCAAGTCACTTAACACTGTTTGCCTCAGTTTCCTTAACTGTAAAATGAATTGGAGAAGGTAAATCATTTCAGTATCTCTGCCAAGAAAACCTCAAAAGGGGTCATGAAGAGTCAGACACAATTGAAAAATGACTGAACAAAATGAACAAATTTGTTTTTTAAAATGCTTTGTTGACCATCTCTTTTTTTTTCCCCCTGAGGTTTTCCTTCTACTTGTCATGGACTTACTCTCTTTTTTTGAGCTTTTCTTCTGAGCATCTCTCACACCAACTCATTATATTCCTTCATGGTGTTCCATGTCATCTATTTACTCATATCATTAGCCTCAGATCATGATTATAGACTCTGTGTCAGCACAAGATTTTGCCCACACTTTGAGATAGGGTGGTTAGTCCCTATTTGGTCTTTTCCTTAATTTCCTAGGTTCTTGCTACTGGTTTTTACACCTCTGCTGCATCTGGGATCAGTGTTGGCAGGCATCAATTACCTGTCAGTGTTCTACAGTTACCTGTCTCCTGGTCCAGGTGTCACCATCATTTTCCATTCTCCTTTAGGATTCATTGGTGAGGGCATTGCCACACGCTTCTGTAACCTTAGTGGCTTCCCAAGTCCAAGTGTTGTCATAGACTTCTGTACCCCATTGGCCTGCCTTGATTGGGGTACTTAGTGGACTTCTGGCCTATTTATCTGAGTTCACATTACCTTTCCTGGGAGGGCCCCTTTTCTATCATTCATACCTTTTGGTTCTCTCTGCACAGATCTGGGCTAGATGGAGGAATTTATTAATGTTTCTCTTTGGATTTCTTGATCATTTTTCAATCTGATACCTATTATGGATCCCTATTATAGCAAAGATGAGAGAGCTATGACCGTCTATATTTATTTACATGACTTTTAACCAGAACTCTATGGTAATTAGCTCAAGCTAGATAGCACAATGGATAGAGCACTGGGTGTGTAATCAGAAAGACCTGAGTTGTGTGACCCTGGACAAGTCACTTAACTGTGTTTGCCTCAGTTTCCTAATCAGTAAAATGGGCTAAAGAATGAAATGGCAAACCACTTCTCTTTGCCAAGTAAACCCCAAATGGGGTCACAAAGGGTTAGACATGGCTGAAACAGCTGAACAACAGTTAGCTCAAAGACACCATTATGAGAGAAATTATATAGTTTTTCATAACATGAAAACAAAAGAAATTATTCTCTATTGTTTACTCAATTAATAATAAGAAAAGGGGAAATCTGTTAGCCAGTATTGTTCAGTAGAAAGAGAGGCTGATTTGGACCAGTGTTCTAATATTTGTGCAGATCATATCACTTCTCCAGGTCTCATCTGTAAAATGAGATGTCTGGATTAGATAATACCTGAGGTCCCTTCTGGATCTAAATCTTTGACCATAGGTTTTAGCTACATCAGTATTTTAAATTTTTCATGTTGATGTTGTTAAAATAATTTAATTGATCACAGTGATTAATATTTATAAGTAGAATTTTTAAAACTTTAGTTGAGATCATTACATGTTTTATCATAGAAAATTAGTCATAATAATAATTCATATTTCTGTGGTGCTTTTAATTTACAAAATATCTTCCTTATAAGAACCCTGTGAGGTATATATTAGAAGCAAAATTATTCTGGTAAAACAAAACTGAGGCTTGCAAAGATTCATTGACTTACACATGGTCTCAAGCACTGGAATTTTCAGCAGCAGAATTCAAACCAAGTTCAGTGTTCTTTTCATTATACCCATTATAGCTCATAATGACTTCCCAAATATCTCTTTCAATCACACTTAGTAAATAAAATATGCAAGTACTCCTTAAGTTGTTTCACGTAATTGCAAATTAATATGAAAAATCACTCCTTTTCTCACTCCCTCCTTCCTTTCTCCTTTCCTCCCTCCTTCTTTCCCTTCCTTTCTCCTTCCCTCCCTCCCTTCCTCCATCTCTTTCCTTCCTTCTTCCCTCCTTTCCTTCCTCTATCTTTCCCTTCCTCTTCATCCCTTCCTCTTTCTCTTCCTCCTTCTCTTCCTCACTTTCTTTCTCTCTCCATCTCTCTCCCTTTATCCTTTCTACCCTCCATTCCTCTCTTTCTCCCTCCTTCCCTTTATTCCTCCCTCTCTCCCTTCCCCCCTTCCTCCTTTTCTTTTTTCTTCCCTTCCTCCTTCCCTCCCTTTCTTCCTTTTTTCTTCCTCCCTCCCTCATTCCCTTTCTTCCACTTTATTTTATGATTTTTCTCTCTTTTTTAAAATAATAACTTGTACTTACTCATATGGGGCATGATATTTCCAAAGTAGTTTCCTCAAAATGACTCTGTAATGTAAGTAACTATTAAGTGTTATTTTCCACATTTTATCAGTAACTAAGGCTCAGAGGAGGTGCTGTAATATCTGTCCTTATCAGTTTATTATCTGATATGTTAGCATTAAAATTATCTGTGTAAGCATAAGCACATAGCTAGAATATATATAATATACGTATGTGTACAGTTATGTGTATGTATATGTATACAAGTATGTGTACATATGTGTATACACATACATATATGTATATGAAGAAGGATTTGAGCTCAGATATTCTTACTCCTAGAACAATGCTCTCTCATTGTCAGTCAACAGGAATTTACTAAGCACATTCTACGTTCAAAGTATTGTGCTGAACACTAAGAATACAAAGAAAGCCAAAACCCGATGTGAAGAAACTCACATTCTGTTCATTGTTTTTTTTATTATGTTTTATTTCAACAAATATTTCCCAGTTATATTTTTTAATTTTAACATTCATTTTTTAAAATTTGATTTCCAAATTCTCTCCATCACTCCTGCCCCTCCTCCCACCCACTGGGAAGGCAAGCCATTTATCAATTATGTATGTGAAGTAATGAAAAACATAATTCCATATTAGCCATGTCACCAAAAACACATACACACACAAAACCAAGAAAAATAAAGAAAGTGGAAAAAGTATGCTTTAATCTGCACTGAGCTTACCAGCTCTCTTTCTGGAGATGGATAGCACTTTTCATCATGGGTCTTTTGGAATTATCTTGAATCATTGTTTTGATCAGAGTAGCCGAGTCCTTCACAGTTGATCATCATTATAATATTGCTGTTACTGTGTAGAATCTTCTCCTGCTCACTTCTTCGTCTCACTGCACTTTGCATCTCTTCATATAGGACTTCCCAGGTTTTTTTTTTTTTTTCTGAAACTAACCTTCTCGTCATTTATTATAGCACAATAGTACTCCATCATAACCATATACCACAATTTCTTCCTCATTCTCCAATTGATATGTGTCCCCTCAATTTACCACAAAAAAGAGCTGCTATAAATATTCTTGTACAAGTAGGTCCTTTACCCTATTCTTTGAACAATTTGGGGTATAGCCCTAGTAGTAGTATTACTGGGTCAAAGGGTATGCACAGTTTTATAGCCTTTGGGCAAAATGACCAATTGTTCTCCAGAATGATTGGACAAGTTCACAACTCCACCAACAATGCATTAATATATTTATTTTTCCACGTGTCCTCCAGCATTTGTCCTTTTCCCTTTTGTCATGTTAGTCAATCTGATGGGTGTGAGGTGGTACCTCAGTTGTTTTAATTTGCATTTCTTTAATCAATAGCAATTTAGAGCATTTTTCCATATGATTATTGTTAGAAGTTCTCATTCAAATGGGAAAATAAACATGCAAACAATTATGTAAATATAAGATATACACAGGGTAGATGAAATGTGATCTCAGATGAAAGGCATTAGCAGTGGGAGGGACCAGCAAAGGCCTCTTGTAGAATCTAGGATTTTTGCTAAGTCTTGCAGGAGTCTAGGGAAGGCAGGGATCAGAGGTGAGAAGTGATACCATTTCAGGCATGAGGCACAGGCCAGGAAAAGGCACAGAGTTAGAAGATAGAGTATCCTATCTCTCTTAATCCTGTGTTTCTTTTATAATGGTAGGAGGTTCAACCACACATTTCTTAATGATTTTGAAAACTTTCTGAAAGTACAAAAATGAAACATGCCACAAGTGAGCTCTAGGTACGCTTGTATACTTCAAATAGTCAAATCAGCCTCATTGGCCCAACAATGCCACCATTCTAATTTCTTTCTTTAAAAAAAAATGTTTAACTATGCTAACCAAGTAATTCAATAAACATAGTCCATCCAGCAGGACTACATAGACACAGTATAAGATGCAATGATTCCACCCAAATATTTGCACTGGGACTCTCAGGGATTTTCAATTCTTCCTTATCAAGTGGTAAATGAAGAAGTAGAGACAGACTAGTTTTAGAAATTGGGCACAAACTAATAGGATAAAAAAAATCCAAGTTCACTTAGAGAATGAATGCACATTGTATAAACTTGGAAAGCTCTTCATAGCTTAGAGGTGGCATCATGATTGCTAATGACCTTCAAAAAGCATGATATTCATTATTTCCAGGTCACACTGACATTTTACTTATTACTGAAAATATGTCACTTTCAAAGACCTACTGAAGAGCCACAGAAAAACTTTCTAAATCCTTCTATTTAAAAACAATTCTGTTCCCCTCTAATTGATTTTGCTCATCTTGCTCATTGCCAATAGGGACGTTTGATGATTCAGTGCGGTCTGTCCTCCAAGGAAGTCAAGTGAAAGCTATAAATCCTCTGGAGGAGTTCAGTATATGGCTGGAAACTTTGCTACTTGGTACCACTAGCTCTCTGACTGGAAAATATCCCATGACCTCTGCCTATTTAGAGAGGAATTAAGAAGATTAATGAGCTGTGGAGATGAATAGGCAAGGGTAAGATTTACCATTCACTTCCCTGGAAGTATCTTATAGGTAAACTCTATTAAAGTTGCCAGGAGAAACATGGATGTCAAGGAATATTATGGGAGCTGTATAATGTGTCATCCATGCAGAGAGTGAACAAAAGTGGCAAATCAGACCTAAAAGTCTTATGGTGTCACATTTTTAGCAGTCTTGATGAAAAGATAACTTAAGCCTTAATTATTTTTAATGAAATGGGATTTTTCCCCCTTTGGAGCAATCAATTGCTCTTACTCACTCTTTGGTCTATAATCCTAATAGTAGATTTGCAAAATCTTAGGTTTTGTAGAAGGCACCTGAAGCCATGCAGAAAGGGGCTGACTCTTGAGTAAAAGCAACAAATCCATGTAACACTTTTTAAAATAAAACTGACAGGTCCATTTTCAAATTGATTGTATTTAAAGTGAGTACAAGAATTGGGAACTCTTTGGGTTTTCTAAAGGAGTTACCTTCTAACCATATTTTTTTAAGGCAAGACTTCAACCAAGAAGTAATCCATCTATCAGCTTTCTAAGTTTCTGTGGTATCCAGAAAGCAGCAATAATCCCTATTTTTTTTCAACATTTCATCTCTTAAAAACAATTGGAGGTTGTATCTGCTTTTGTGGGCTATCTTGCTGAAAGTTAAAGCTCTTATCTTTGGGGGTCTGTAAAAATAAAATAATAAAAACCCATTCAGTTGTCTGAAGCAGCAAAATCTCACAATCCTCCAACTGATTTGTAGCTTAAAGTGGTATATTTCCTATAGAAATTTTGTAGAGGCAAAGCCTGAGTAAGGAGTTATAGAAGAGAACATAGACCACTAAAATTAAAGTTTACTTCATTTTTTCCCTTGTTACTATAGCTTCTCTGATAATTTTAGTCCAGAGCATCAAACTTGAAATGAACATTATCACTGGGAAATCAGAAAAGGTCTTCCAATGAATATTACCCTAAAATAGAGAAGGAAGAATCTGCCAATCACCTAACAACACTGAAAGTGATGGATTCGGGTTCTGCCACTTAGTAGGTCACGTAGATCATTCAACTACAGGTTCCTCACCTATGAAATAAAGAGGATCTATCACTTAATACTTCACAAACTCACCAGAAAAAACTCACCAGCAAATTAAGTTTCATAAAGGTCCATTTACCCAGAAAGGTAAATCTTCGAGTGCTATTTTGTTTTTATAAAGGATGGCAAAGAATCAACTGAAAATAAGCAAGAAGAGAAAGTGTGTAGTTTAAACCATGCAAAGGGTTCAAATCAACCAAAGTTTTGGGGTTTTGTCCTGTCTGTGGTGGTTAGGGAGGTGGGGTTGAGTTCTTGAAGTTTGCTAGAAGCAACTGTTCCACCATTTTCTGATCATCTGGTCTAACCCAAAACAAAGCTTTCATTAAGTAATTACCATGGACAAGGCAATCTACTAGGCACTGAACATAAAATGACAAACAACAACAAATTGTCAATGCTTTCAAGGAGTTAATAATATATTCACATTAGTCAACAGGAATGGAAGTTAAAGGGAATATTTTTGAGAGTTTCATAAATTACAAAACACATATATGTAGAGTTCAGGGAAAGAAGTAGAGTCAAGAAGACAAATTCAAATCCAGCCTCAGACTCTTAGTAGCTATATGACCCTGGGTAAGCCACATAACCTCTGTTTGCCTCCTTTTTTCTGAACTGTTATTTGTTTAATCATTCAGATGTGTCCTATTCTTTGTGACCTCATAGATCATAGCACATCATTCCAATGTCATATCTTTTAGCATTTTAATACTGTCCATGAGGTTTTCTTAGCAAAGATATTGGAGTGGTTTGCCATTTACTTCTCCAATGGATCATTTTTTGTCAGAACTCTCCACCATGACCTATTTGTCTTGAGTAACTCACACAGCATAACTCACAGTTTCATTGAGCTATATAAGCCCCTCCAAAACAACAAGGCAGAGATCTAGGAGAGGTTCTCAACCATAGAATGGGGATAATAATAGCATCTACCTCCCAAGGTTGTTATGAGGTTCAAATGAGATATTTGTAAAGCACTTAGCATAGTATCATAGTAGGTGATTAATGAATGCTTGTTCCTTCCTTCTTCCAACGCTGATTCAAAGAAAAACAAATATTATGACAGGTATTTTAAAATACAGATGCCTCTTGATAGTTCAAAACAGCAATGGTTCTTTGTACCTTTGCAGTAAATAATTGTCACTATGATTAATCCATTTGAAATTGTCTTTTGAAATTAAAACTTTTTTTAATTGAAAGAAAAGAGTATTCATAAGACAGACGCTTTCACTACAGTCTAAAAGCATAAAACTCATATACACACACACACTACAATTATTTATCTTATCTCTCTGAATGCTGTCCTCTGTTGTGTTCTACTAGGCATTTGTTGAAAATACCAAGATTCCTAGATCATTACAGGGTAACAGCCCAGAAGTCAACACTATAGCTCCAAGTTCTACCTTCTCTCATCCTTGACTTTTCTAAATTTAATCAGTCAATCCAAGCCCACAGGTAGGAAAAAAGTTTACCCATGGCAGAGGCTGTCTCTCTGCCTAACTTCATGGTTGTATCAGTCTGTAGTTAACTCTTAGCCTCTTGGTGGTTGAGACAAAATTCAACTTACTTGAAACGTTGCATAACAATACAGCAAATTATATTATAAGTATCAGGAAGGAAAGTTGGGGTGGGGGAAGCTAATCTTATCCCTCAGTCTGGTCCTCTGCTCTGAAATGTTGCTCCACTCTCCTCAATATCTTACTTCTCTGCCATAATTCAATCTTCCCTTTGCCTCTCAAAGGTGTATTGGAAATGCTATTCTCACTCCAACTTATGAAATCCAGATTTCAGAATCTCTTGCTCCAATTCTGAGATAGTTTCTTCCTTTTATTACTATGTTTTATTTCTATATTGCTTAGTCCATGACATAGTCTCTCATACCAATGGCTTTGATTAATTCTTGAAAAGGTGTCCAGGCCCTTAGCTCTGATTATTTAACTTAGTGAAATTTTTAAAAAGTGTTCTTACATAGTTGAAGTATCAGGGCAAAAATGGGGTGATTTCAGCTGTACTCTTACAGTGTTTTATGACCTTAGGCAGCAAGTAGTCCAGTTCCTTCATTTATAAATGAGGGAACTGAGAGACAAATTGGTTAAATGATGGACCCAAATCCACACAACAACCAATTAGGACTGGAGCTGGAAATAAAATCAAGTCCTCTAGACTTTCAGTCCAGTGTTCTTTTCACTATATCCTGGCTGTCTTGGGGGAAGACTTGGATGTTCTTCTAATCAAAAAGTAGGAAATGTGCTTATGTGGTATATTTGAAAAATGTCAGGGAAGTCTTTTTCTCTCCAGATAGAGATTCACACTGGGTTAGCTGTGACATATCAGAGGTTTCTTCCTTGTCTCTTTTTTTAAAAATGTAAACTATTCTTAGAAAAGATAACATATTAGACTTCATTGAACATTTCTACATCAGAATAAATAAACGAGCCTTTACTGGAATGAAGTTTTGATAAAGAGAAAGCAGGACAGAAAGCATGATTGCATTATACTACTGTAATGGGCAAATGGTGTGGGAAGGAATCCTTGGTAAAGGACAAAATGGTAGAAAAGGGGGAGGTGGGGAAAGAGGTGTCAAGCCTGGGGCCCCAGGTGTCAGACAAAACTCTCCCAGTATGTCAAACAAGAATAAAATGTAATTGGGAAGTATTTAACAATTTTTTTTAAAAATATAATACAACATAGATAATGTTAGTTTGTGGTTTTCTTAGTCAATATATGGCCTTTAGGGAACTGTTTCCATGTGAGTTTGACACCATTGGGCTGGGGAAAACAATGAAAAACTTCATCTACTACATAATTGTGCATGGGGCCTGATCTACATTGGATCCAGGCACCAGGGTACTCAGACTATAGTCATTCTATGGACCAGTAGATAAATATTAGATAGGCCATCTTATGTCATTACCAGTATCGTAGACTTTGCTTTCTCTAGCATGATAATCACAACTGCTAGAATTTACACTGAGTTTTAAGGTTTACAAAACACTTTATTATACATAATCCAATTTGATCCTCACAATTCTGTGAGGTAGATGCTGTTCTTATACCCATTTTACAGGTATAAAACCTACAGCTGAGAGAGGTTAAGTGATTTGCCCAGGGTCACAGAGCTACAAAGTGTATAAGGCAGGATTTGCTCTTTTGTCTTCCTGACTTTAGGGTCTCTGACCACTTTGGCACGTAGCTACAGAGAAAAGCTCAGATAAAGAAAAAAATTAAATATAAAGGCCACATAATGATGAAGAATCAGTCTCATGAGAGCAATTAGGACAACATAGAGAGATCCAATAGAGGCTTTTCTCTTTAAAAAAAACTATTTTCTCACTAATAAAGGAAGTAATTAGCAAAGTAATCATTTTCATCAGAAAGCCAAATGTTATATTTGAAGCAAATGTGGCTATTTGGTGATGCTCAGGGAGTGGAACAAGAGTACTTATTAAGAAAACTATGAAATGGTTGTCTTCGTTCTCTCCATAAATTCTACTTTCATGTTTCTTTGTGACATGTGGGTGAGTCTAGATTCTCCAAGGCTTTTTGAACAAAGCCTAAACTCTAGCTAGAAAAGCATCAAGTAAAAGTTTAAGGTCATGTGTCTCTTGTCAAAGGATCAGGAGTGACATAATCCAACCCCCTTACTTTAAATATGAGGAAAGTGAGAGACTGAAGTTAATTTACTGGCCCAAACTCAGGCAACTAGTCAGGGATGGAGTTGACAATGAAACCAAGGCCTCCAGAATACTAGTCATTTCTTTCCATTTTATCCCAGCTGTAGAAGGGGTTGGGAATGGGAGTAGGGAAGGGACGATCTTAGAAATAGGTAGAATATGCAATCTCTTTATATGAAATTTTGAAATATATCATTGCAGTTTCCACTTAATTGCCTTGCATGACATTGCAGCCCTGAATGTCCTTGATGGCCAGGAGCAAGGGAAGGAGGAAAGAGGATGCAGTCAATGGAGAGGAAGCCAAATTGTTTGAAATAGAAGATTTTGTAAAGCACCAGAGAGATTGATCTTGAGAAGGTTAACCACCAGGTGAAAAATTTGTGGTAGGGTTGGGGGCTCGGTGAAATGGACAAAGATACAAGTTGGACTTCAATCATACCAGAGTCTTCTCTGCTTCCATGATGCTGGTGGCACTAGTTCTGAAACTAGCAGAAAAAGGAGCAGAAGGTACTAAAAACCATAAAATCCTTAGACCATCTACAAATGGTAATTTTACTTATACTTAGGATATGTAGTTTTTGTACAATAGGTGTAATTGTAAATACACCACTGAAGAAAATAAACTACATCTATTTTTGCTATGAATAAAAACAGAAGGCATAAGGAAGTTGCAGAATAATGAAAGGATGCTCTGTGAATTTTCCTTAGAATGCCAAATAAAGGAGTTGACAGAGTTGGTTTCATTGTGTGCCCAAAGGCTACAAGAAATATCATTCCATTTAGAGGAACTTGGTCCTTACTCATCTAACCTTACATGGGTCACTATGAGCTTAAGCACACTACAGAGTACATGCTCATGTGTCAACATCCACTGCAGGAGATGAAGCAGAGAAATCCCGAAAAAGAACTTGACAAAATACATCAAACCAAGTCAGCATATACCTTAATGCTTGATGATTTTAATATGAATATGGTATGGAGAGAAGGCAGAAAACTAGAATGAAAAATATGCTTCAAGATGAAAAAATGGAAAAAGTCCAAAAGCTTGCAACTGACTTGTAAACTGGTAAATCAAGATTTTTTTTTTCAAGAAGGTTGGGAGTTACTGGATGTGGTTAAGCACCAAATGACAGGATAAAATGAAAGTAACTAAACCAATAGTTAGGAAATTGCTGATTACAGATACAACATTCATTTTAGAATCACATGTGTATTCAGATCATTAACAGATTAGATCAAAGGTCAACATCGACAGCAAATTTGAAAAAAGGTTAAAGATGAGAAGAAAGCATTTGGGTGTTATTAGAAATGCTCCAATCCAACCTTTTTAAATGAGATGTCAACTCTGAAAAAAAATGGATATGATTGCTAGAAGAACAGGGTAAAACATGAATTGTCAAATGCCCAAATGAAGAAAGTTATATTCTGTCTTCTCCCCTTCTGTTTTTTTTTTATTTTGTCTCTCTCCTTCTTTCTTTTCTTCCTTCTTGTTTTCTTACTTCCTTCTTTCCCTTCTTTTCCTCCCTTTTCCTTCCTTCATTCTTTCCTTCCTTTGTCTTTCCTCCTTCCTTCTTCTTTCCACCCTCCCTTCCACCTTCCCTCCCTTTACTCCTTCTTTCCTTCCTTCCTTTCTTCTTGAAATAAATTTGGAGGGGGAAGAGTAGATAAAAATAAATATGTTACAATATAAAATAGCCACCACAATAAGTAGAACAAGGAAGTCCAAAAAAGCAGTTAATTCAACAGACACTTGCATCTAATAGAGAAAACCAAGAATATTAACAGCTAAAACAAAGGACTCATTTTCAAAACTTGAATTGGAGACAAAGTCCTGCAACTATACACACTACTATACAATCTAAAGAAAAATTAATTTGGAGTCAGAAGACCTGAGTTCAAATCTCATCTTTGACATATTAGTATCTATGTGAGCTTGGGCAGATAATTTACCTTCTCTGGATCACAGTTTCCCCATACATAAAATGAGAATGTTGAATTAGATGGCCACTTATAAATATTTCACTTCTAAATCTATGATTCCGTGATCCTATGACCTCATTAAAATAGCAAAAGGTAAGTAAGGAAAAAGTTAACACAGAGAATTCAAGCTAATCTAGAGCATTTTAATAGAAACAGGACAACAAACAGGACTGAATTACAGTTTTAAATTTATTATTATTCAGGTTTATATATAGTTTTCATCATTACACTGCATATGTGACCACGGGCAAATCATTTCACCTCACTTCACCTCAATTTCCTCATTTATAAAAAATAGAAGGTTGAATTAGATAATATCTGGAATCCCATCTCTAAAGCTATGAAGCTGTGATTCTATTACTGTCTTACAGAGTTGTTATAAAACTCAAAAAAGAAAATGTATGCCAACTTTAAAGTCCTTTGTGGATGACAATTTCTGTCATAACTTTGTGAGGGCAAGGCCTGTGATTTCTTTGGTATATGGAGCTTTCCACAGTTGAGCATATCAGCAGCAGCATCACCATCTTTATCACTATCAGTGACAAACTTGTAATTATTATGCGTAGATTTTAACAACTCGTCACACCATCTAACATGATAAAATGGCAATGACAACAAGAAAATAAAGTTAGTTATAATAGCAGAACTTTGCCAAATAATAAAAGCAAAAACCTTGTGGATGATACAATTTTATAAGGTTTCAGATATTAACTTTATAGTATTTTAAATAGAGGAAGTGGCCAAAAAAATAGAAAAGCTCTAGTAAGACAATCAAGAATACTTCAGCCACCACTGACATATGCCTGCATTTTAATATCTTTATGAAACTGGTATGTTGTATACTCAATGAAAATAAGAGAACACAACTGAGAAACTGTATTTATTATTTACTCATTTTTAATTTTTTTTTTCTTTTGAACCTAGCAAGCATCAACAAAGACTTATAGGTGAGTACTATTAGGGAAGGGGCCATGGTTTGGGCAGTCAGAGATGGTGAGAAAACAACAGGACACCCTTTCCAGAAACAATGGAAATGAGGATGTGGTTATAGTTCCCAAAGTAAATGGTGGAATGAGGAGAGGAGGAAGAAGGAAGACACGAAGGGTCTCCTATCTTACCGCTTCTCAAAAAAAAAAGTGGACAGGTTAGGGCATTATTTAGCTCTGCCTTCAGGAACTTCTTCTGTCTCTGTTATACAACCTATTTGAAATGAGAGTTTAGAAAGGAAAACTGAAAAATAACCTGTCAACAAGTCACCTCTCAATTTAAATTTCCCTGGCTCTCAAGTCCCACAGGAAATGTATTGTGTGGAGTTACTTATTCTTCCTTTCATTGCATCCATTGTAACTTTGATTAAACACCTTTCATGGAAGCAAAAAGTCTTTTCATTGTTCTTATATTGCTACTCTCTGCCCAAAATCTTCTAGTTTAGAATATTGAATCCTATGATATTAGACCACTAGGCAGAGATTTCTGGTGTCAAGAGTTTTAGGGGAGTCGATCAGGATCTAGATAAGTCTTTTTTCTGTTGATAGGTTAGAAGAAAGGCGATAGGATAGAAGAAAGTGAAATTAATGTGTTGGCAGCCATGATTGTTTGCCTCAGCCAAATCCTTCTGGACACATGCTGGTCAAACTCAAGGACCACTGAACCAATGTCCTTATAGCCTCTGAAACATCAATCCATCTTTGATCCCTCTGACATTTACATGTTTCAAAGGAAAATGTCTCTCCTGTTAGAAACAGCTTAGGGCTCTTCACTAAAAAGCCTAGGGAAGAACAGCCACTTTCCGTCCCAGACCAAGTCCATGCTTCTAGCCCAACACACACAGTTATGTCCAGGAGGGCAACATTTGGAGAGATGTGATCATCAGTTGACTCTGCCAGTGCTATGGCCCTTTCTTCTTCATTATTGACAGCCATTGTAGACCAGGGAGAGTTCTCACCACCTAAGTTCTTCATTGGTTCAACAATGTTTAAAAAAAAAACTGTTGTTATTTTAGCAGTAGAAATTACATTAAAGAAATTATATTAACCATCAGCTTTGCAGCTGCACCCTAAGGATCATGAAACTTTTACATCTGACTTGTATCTAAAACCTTCCATATCTGTTGTCTATCCCATTAGAATATAAGGTCCTTGAGAGTAAGGATTTTTCTATTGATATGTTCAATTCTTAGCACAGTGTTTTGGATGTAGAAAGCACTTACTAAATATCTTTTTCATTCACTAATTCATTCATTTCCGCTTCTGCTGTGTATTGGCCATCTAGAATAGTTTTCAAACAGCTCAGATAGAATACCTTATACTCATTCACTTACACTTCAAGGGACTCTCAATTTCATCTTTTCATCTGATGCTCACAGTAATCCTACAGGAAAAGTAGGGCAGGTTATATGGTCCCATTTTACAGATGAAAAAGGATTTTAAGAAATTTGCCCAAGGTTATACAGTTAATCAGTGTTAGTAGGGGTAGGCAGGAGCTGGGAGATGGCAAACTAGAATTGCATTCCCCTAAAGGAATGTTGTTTCTGCTACTCCATGACATCTCATTGCCAGATTGGAGCTCTATTTCCTCTCAGTGAAGAGTAATTATTGTTTAGTTAACCAGTCCAGTATCCCTGAGTCATTAGTGGGCATCTGTAGAATGAGACTAATAATATAAACCAATGGTGTCACTATAATAACATATTCCATTTGTACCATACATACACACACATATATACACATCAGGTAGTGAAGGAACCATGATAATTCTTGTATTTAGTTGCTTTTATTTTATCTAGTGATTTCAGAGAAGATCTAGGAATTAAGGAAAGCTTAGGTTTTATTCCTAGATTGGTCAGTGACTTGCTGTCTGACCTTGAAGAGATAACTTAACCTCTATATATGTCAGTTTACCTATCTGAAAAATAAATATAAGAATAGCTTTTTCTATCCAGAATGGCATGAGAATTCATTAATTAATAGAGGTGCTGCATCCTATCCCCTCTGATGAAAACTGCAATATAAATGCAGAGAACTTGCAGCTTGAAACGAGGATAGATGCTATTATAGCCACCATAGGGAAGGTGGAACTATTGATCGAGGATGACTTCTAAATAAAGATATATGGTACCAAACAGTCTTAACATTGAAAAAGGCATTTCAAGGACTGTCACCAGCTGAGGTCCTTCCCACTGGGAATGTTCACTATCAGAACAGTATAAAGAGAATTGAAAGTATCAGAGATACTTCTGAGCCTGCTTATTTCCAACGAAGAGCAGCAAAATGTCTTTGCAACAAAACATCAGGAAAGTTATCAAAAGGTTTCTCATTGCATGAGTCAATGGCTCTTGCTTAGCTTGGCTAACCAAGCAGTGTGGTCATTATCTGCTCTTCTCACTATGCTCCCAACATCCTCCAATTATTCACCAGATGAAAACAATCTCTAATAAACATCGAGTCATAATAATTGGCTGTACCTTATCTAGTCCAATTGATAATCTCTCTGGTTTGGCAGAAGGAATGAAGTCAGGATGCAGTCAGTATCCAGGAAGCAAAAACTCCATTTCCTGTAGAGATGAACATGCTGCCAGGAATGTGATGTCATGATGTTGCTGTGGAGTATAGGTAATGATTTAAGGGCGAGGCCTCCAGAGAAGACCTGGGCCTGCTAGACATAAATCAAACACCAAAACACCTTGACAAAGGATCCCATTCTGATCATCAGAACCTCGTTAGGAAGAGACAACCTTTAGTTCTCAAAATGCCTTGAAAGAAACTGGGTAATGAAAATAATCTATCAGCTAGGACGATATATGCACTACCTACTAATGAGACAGCAAACCCAGGGGTATTTTTAAATAAAGAAAGAAAGAAACCTTGCCTTAGATTAGCATAATTTGTGGAAGAGCAATTTTAATATGTATTTGTAAAATTTTTTAAAATGACCTGCCCCCAAGTGGGTATTAAAATTAAACAGCTGACTTCTTACTGATTCTCTGAATCATGACATGATCTGAGGGGTATTTATTCTCTCCTCTTTGTTTTTATAATTAATGTCACTATGCTTGGCCAACAAGGACAGCATTTTGGGTCGACTTTGTGCACCATAAGGGAAAACAAAACCTTCGCCTTTTTCCTCAGCCCAGTGCTAGTAGTCAAAGCGAAGGTGACAGAGAAAATGTCTACCTCCAAAGAGATCACAGAAACATAACAGATGTACTTATAATCAGAGAACAATTACACTCATATCCTCACTTCTCCAATATACCCCTCACTGCTTTATCATATCTTTTCTTCTGTGGGGTGTGATATGAACTTATCATAAACCTTTAGTTTTAGAGACGGATTTGATGGCAGTAAGACATTGAATTAACTCACCCAAGGTCACTAAGTAAGCATGTGACAGCCAGATTGTCACGGATAGATTGCTAAACTTGGAATAAAGAAGATGGGAGTTAGATTTCTTCCTCATATACTTACTAATTCTGTGACCCTTGGCAATTGACTCAAATTCTCTCAGCCTGAGTGTCCTCATCTGTAAAATGGGGCTAATGATAGCATCTACCTCCCAGGGTTGTTGTGAAATTCAAATAAGGTAACCCATGTAAAGAGCTTTGTTATTCACAAAGCTCTATAAGCGGGTTATTCATTACTATTACTAGCCAAATGTTGATCTTGAACCCCGATTTCCCTGCCTCCTCTATCCACTATGATTGTGCAGCTTCTCTCCATATATTTACAGTCTTCTTTTTCCATGCAATATGACAATTTAATATTTCATTGTCTTCTCAAATGCTCAAGAGACATTTGGGGGTTATAATAAATGGACTCTATTTGCATCCTTCTACTAGTATAGCACAAATAGCATCCTAGTACTCAGACTGAAGCAGCCCAGTACCCCCAAAGCTCTGAGGCTGCTGAGATATAAAAAAAAGGATTTTTTTTTCAAGGCCCTGTGCACATCACATCACACACACACACACACACACACACACACACACACACACACACACAC
>NW_020940355.1:751125-838248 GCF_900497805.2 Vombatus ursinus | reverse complement strand
ACACACACACACACACACACACACACACACACACACACACACACACAAACTACCAGATGAAAACAGGACAACTGGAAGGAGTCAGAGGGCACAAAAAAGGGAATAATCCATGAAGCATTTGTGGCTTTGCTTGATACTTTATCTTTCTGATAAACTCAAGCATTTGCTTTCCACTCCATAGTTTGCAAAACCTCTGTGGGAAGGACAGGCTAAAAGCAGCTCTGGAAAACTGCAAGAATGAATTGAATCTCAAACTGCTCCTGGGCAATAATCATATCTTTTGGCTACCGTTCTGTTATAATTAAACAATTCCCCACTGGTGTCATATTGAGCTAATATGCTTCTTTTGCCAACAGGCCGCTAAAGGCTTATATTAAATATCCAGTAATGAGACAGCTTTGCCCTCCTACTGTCACAATTATTTTTAATATGTCAAATAAGATGAACCCATTATGATAATATATTACCTCAGCTGTCCCCTAAAGAGTTCAAAGCACTTTTAAATTTATTATCTCACATTCTCACAACAGCCTTTTACAGAGGACAGGAGTGACTTTTAGCATCCCCATTTCACAGACAGAGAAACTGTAGGGCAGAGAGATAACAATAATTATACTGATTCACCTTCACTCACAACAGCCTTGTGGGGTAGGTAACATAATATTCTCTCCATTTTACACCTGACAAAACTGAGTCTCAGGTGGATTAAGTGGCCCATGTCCATTCAGCCCCCAAGTGACAGAGCCAGGACTGAAACACAGAATTTCTGACTTGCTGTCTAGGTGGCCCTGTGGATAGAGTCAGAAGGACCTGACTTCAAATTAGATCTCAGACAGTTACTAGCTGCACAACTGTGGGCAAGTCACTTGACCCCATTTACCTCAGTTCCTCATCTATAAAATGAGCTGGAGAAGAAATGGCAAACCACCGCAGCATCTTTGCCAGGAAAGCCTCAAATGGGGTCATGGAGAGTTGGACATAACTGAAACGACTGAACAACAACAACTTCATCACTACTAAGAGATGAAAACTGAACCTGCATGCACAACTAGTTCAGTTGTTTCAGCTAAATTGACATTAGTTCACTCAAACGAGTGGTCAGTTCCATCGTATCAATTGTGGGCAATTGCTATTTGACCACATGAACCCAAATGTTAGATGATATTGGCCTGTTGTTTGACTGAAATAAACAATAGATTTGGTTCAAACCATTTCCTATATTGTGGAGAAGAAGTGGTAGAGATGCTACCAATAATATTATATCAGTGATGTCACTGAGAATGATTTACAGATGAGGCCTTCCTCACAAATCATACCATAACGTTAAACATAAATCCAAATGCCAGGTAGACTGCTGTTTGATTGAACTAACCATCAGGCTCCTTTCAAACCAGAATAAGTATTTGTACATGGAAACTAAAGAAGGAATTAGAACCCGAGTCAACTAATACTCTCAGTCTGGTGCTCCATCCACTGGCCTAGCTTCTATGCTAGATACTACAAATAGAGTCTTCCCAGAGATGAGTTTTGAAAAATACATCTGACCTCTCAGGATCCAAAATGACTCAAATACTTTCATCTTTGTGCATACCTCTTTAAAGCATCATGCGAGTTAAAATTAGGTCCATCAGTGATTCATTACAGCCACAGTAAAAGATGGGTTTGGCTAATGAGTAAGAGACTGAATGTAGCTTATGTAAGAGTAGTAGAGGAAGGGAAAGAGGATACATACTAGACCTTTGATTTCACTGGCATAGGGAACTATTTGATGTAGAAGCTCCCTCTATCACCGTGGGATGGCACCTTTTCTGTAACCTATCGGTTTAGAGAGCTACTTACAGGTTAAGTGACTGGCCCAGGGTCACACAGTCAGTATATGTCAGAGGCAGTACTAGAGTTCAAGTTTTCCTGGACAGATCTCTGTTCTACTAGGCTATGCTATATCATATGGTAAAGGAGGTAAAGCAGGAAGCAAGCATTTATTAAGCTCCTACTACGTGCCAAGCATGGTTTAAGCATTTTACAAATATCATTTCAGTTGATTGCCACAACCCTGAGAGGTGGATGCTTTATTATCTCCATTTTATAGTTGGGGAAACTGTGGCAGGAAGTGTTTAAGTGACTTGGCAAGAATCACACAACTAATGAGTCAGAGGCTAGATTTGAACTCATGGCTTCCTGACTCCAGTCCCAAGACCCTATCCAGTACACCACCTGCCTGCTTATTTATATTATAATAAAGAGGTAGACCTGAAGACTGAGTGTTTCACAACACAAAATCCCTATAAAGGACATGTATACCTAGAAAAAGAGATAGTCTGATCTAGTGTTGAAAACACAAGACAAGTTTTTAGCTTTAGTAATATTGGTACCACTAAGATATTAAAGTAACCAAAGGTAGAAGAAACCTTGAATAGCCCCTTGGGAGACATTTTATGAAAGGTGTGTATCAGAACTGTATACCTACTGTGCACAAAGTATTGTGCTTGGTGCTAGGAAAGACACAAAATCTAGATATGACATGGTAGTTGCTTTCATGTCACTTCCCATATGGTAAACAGTCATCTGGATTCTTCAGAAACCATGGTGCTGTCATATAGAATTACTAAGAAGATACAGGGAGTCAAGAAAATACAATTTTGTGACTATGAATACTTTGGGCTCACTAGGAATACTATACAGTGAGCTAAATCTTATATATTTAAGCCTTCTTTGAGTACAGAATTCTTGGCCTCCTTTGTTCATCTCCAATGCCTGTCCAAAGTATCTTCATTGATGGAACTAACTCAACAGGCTGACAACCTAGCTAACTATCTGGACAGCATGTATTTCTCATCCATTTTCTCCCTCTGTTTGGATGGGTTAGGTCTCTTTTGCAAGAATGGAGGATTTGGCATGGAACTCAGAATCATGTAATCCAACCTGCTCATTTTACACATGAGGAAACTAAGGCTCAGAGAGATTACAGGACATAGCCACATTCAGATTAGTAATAAATAGCAAAGTGAGGATTGGCAAAGCCAATTTTTTAAACTCTCTATTTAGTGCTATTTAGTGTTATTGATAGCATGCTTCCTCTTTAACATTGCTATCATTTTCATTAAGGAGACTGTGTCTTGTTTCTGTTTTTTACTTGTTTTTATGAGAATATGTGCACATGATGTAAATATTTTTAAATGCTGAAGACTATATCATTGATGCAATATTCTTATAAAAATATAATCTCCAAGGACACAGACATGAAAAACAACTATTATATTACATTTTAGTAACATCCTTGAAGGGATTTTTCAGAAAATACACCCCTGCCTCCCCCCAAAAAAATTCCATTTTGTAGAAACACACTTTAATGTTGCAATAAATTGAAAGCTGCTTTCTTCGCAGGCCAGTATATCAGGGATCACACAAAAAATGTAATTATGAGTAATATTTTGACCTATGGCTCCCTAAAAGTTATAATAATAAAAGCTCTTGTTATATAGCATTTTAAAGTTTACACTGCAATTTCCACACAATGACCTAAACATAGATATTATTATCTTCATTTCATAACTAAGGAAACTGAGACTCATTAACATCAATTCCATTACCCAAAGTCATAGAGCGAGTGTCAGAGTTGGAGTTTGAAGCTAAAATTCATAAAGCCAGATAATGACCATAATCCGTTTGTATCTAAAGCCTAGTAAAAATGTCTTTCAATGGTTTCATCAGTGAGTCAGTCAATAAATATTTATTAAGCACCTACTATGTGCCAGGCATTGTGCTAAGCATTAGGGATATGAATACAAATAAAATGAAAGACAGTCCCTGTTCTCAAGGAGTTTACAATCTTATGGAAGAAAACAACACACAAAAGAAAGCTGAAGGGGAGGGGGAGGGGCAGCTGATAGGAAAGCAGGATTAAAACTGTGCTGAGTCCCATCTTTAAATAGAGCTCACAGCCCTGGTCCTCTAGCCAAAGGGTCCAGTCAGAGAAGCTGAGGTTACTGATGAGATGTGAGTACCAGAAAGATTCAGTATTGCAGCATAATAAGATTTCTCAATGATGAGTCTCCTGGGGATGGAAGGCATGATGAAGAAAGCCAAAGAATGGTATAGCCATTTTATCTCCCATTAGAATATATAACAACATGCATATATACTCATACCCTTCGTTATCCACTCCCATTCATCTTTTTTTTTTTGGCAGTTGGGGTTAAGTGACTTGCCCAGGGTCACACAGCTAGTAAGTGTTAAGTGTTTGGTCTGAGGCCAGTTTTGAACTCAGTTCCTCCTGACTAGAGGGCCAGTGCTCTATCCACTGAACCACCTAGCTGCCCTCTCCCATTCATCTTTCTATAAATTCTCTCAAAAAAAGAGTCTACAAAACAGAATCAAAATGTGTCTTATTAGAAATTATTTTAAATAATTCTATATAGGGAAACACTTGTAAATTGAAAGTATTTTTTCAGATAAATAGGCATGATTCAGGTTAGAAATTCTGATCTTATATCTACCTTTTTCAGATTCCATGATATTTTCATTAGTTTGCATCCCTGCTCTGAAACTAACATACTATTTAAGCTTGCTGAGTCTCAGTTTCCATATCTGTAAAATATAGGTAATAATACTTATCCCGGCTACTTCATAGTATTATTGTGTAGAGAGTTTGGTGTAAACTTTAAAGCATTAGAGAAATGAGCTGTTATCATTATTATTATTATTTTATAGATCTAAATATTGTATTTTTCCAAATCAAATAACTGACAGAAACAATTCTATAAAATCCAATACTTAAAGAATGTCTGTTGACCCCATGATGTACTTTATCAGTAATATATTTATTTTAATTGCATTATGTTCTCTTAAAATCAAGAAAAATATGCATGAAATAATGAAGAGTGAAGTGAGCAGAACCAAGAGAACATTGTATATAGTAACAACAATAATGTTTTAAGAATTACTGTGAGTGAATAAGTCATATTGACTATAAAGGACATATAAAGAAAGAACTGATATGATAAATAGAAGTATATGTAGAATAATTTTACATTTGTGTGTATATGTGTATGTGTATTTGTATGTATTTGTGTTTATATATGTGTGTGTATATGAGGAAAGAATGAGCAAAAGTATCAGAAGGTACAGAAAGGTCAAGCAGAATGAGGACTCAGAAAAGTCCATTGGATTTTGAAATTAAGAGATCATTGGTAACTGAAGGGAGCAGTTTCAGTGAAATCATAAGGTCAAAAGCCACATTGTAAGAGGTTAAGAAGAGAGTTAGTAAGTGACCCCAGCCTTTGGGATAAGAACTCATTATTTGGCCAAAACTGCTGGGAAAACTGGAAAATAGTATGGCAGAAACTAGGCATAGACCAACATCACACACTGTATATAAAAATAAGATCAAAATGGATACATAATTTAGACATAAAGAGTGATACTATAAGCAAATTAGGAGAGCAAAGAATAGTTTGTCTGTCAGATCTAGGGAGAAGGAAAGAATTTATGACCAAACAAGGATAGAGAATATTAGGAAATGCAAAATGGATAATTTTGAATACATTAAATTAAAAAGGTATTGAACAAACAAAACCAATGCAACCAAGATTAGAAGGAAAACAGAAAGCTAGGAAACAACCTTTACAGCAAGTGTCTCTGATAAATGCCTCATTTCTCAAATATTCAGAGAACTGAGTCAAATTTATAAAAATACAAGTCATTCCCCAATTGATAAATAGTCAAAGGATATGAACAGGCAGCTTTCAGATGAAGAAATTAAGGCTATCTATAGTCATATAAAAAAATGCATATGACAAAAAAAGATGCATATGAATGGATATGTCTATATATGATTATGAATATCAATATCTAACTATATGTATGTGTAAGTATATGTCTATATGAGCATATGTGTGTTTATGTATATATGTATGTTATCTTTGTGTATATATGTCTATATATGTATACATATATGTGCACATAAATGTATATGTATATATTAATATATATTAAGCTCAGAGATAATACATATATATAATCTCTCTGCTTAATTGTAGCTTTTGGGGGTGGCGGGGAGGAAAGGGGAAAAAAAGTAAAAAATACACAGCAGAGAACAAAAGAAAACTTGCAGGGAAGCAAAGAAAAGATGGACAGCTCTAAATACAATGCATAGTATTTATTATATAGGCTTTCTTCAAATGGAAATTTATTGCTGTGTATCTTGAATCATCTCTCACATTCTGCTGTGTGCATGGCAGTGCTTTTTTTCTTTTCTTATTTTGTATTATTTTATATTATTTTAGTATTTAAGTTTGTTTCTTTTGTCTTTTCTTATTTTGTATTTAAGTTTAAAATTTAAAAAATTTACAAAGAGAAAAAGAAAAGAAAAAATGTTCTAAATCATTATTGATTAGAGAAATGCAAATTAAAACAACCCTGAGGTACCATCTCACACCTATCAGATTGGCTAATATGACAGAAAAAGAAAATGATAAATGTTGGAGAAGAAGTGGAAAAATTGGGACACTAATGCATTGTTGGTGAAGTTGTGAACAATCTAACCATTCTGGAGAGCAATTTGGAACTTTCCCCAACAAGCAACCAAACCGTGAATACTCTTTGATCCAGCAATACCACTACTGGGTCTGAATCCCAAAGAGATCATTAAAAAGGGGAAATGACCTACATAAACAAAAACTATTTATAGCAGCTCTTTTCGTGGTGGAAATATATTGCAAATTGAGGGGATACCCATCAATTGGGGAATGACTGAACAAGTTATGTTATATGAATGTAATGGAATATTATCATGCTATAAGCAATGACGAGCAGACAGATTTCAGAAAAACCTGGAAAGACTTACATGAATTGATGCTGAGTGAAGTGAGCAAAACCAGATCATTGTACATAGGAACAGTAACACTGTGCAATGATCAACTATGATTGACTTAGCTCTTCTTAGCAATACAATAATCCAAGACAGTTCCTAAAGATGTAAAATTCTATCCATATCCAGAGAGAGAACTATGGAGTCTGAATGCAGATTGAAGCATACTATTTTGACTTTTTGTTTGTTTGTTTTTTTGTGGCTTTTCCCTTTTGTTCTGTTTCTTCTTTCACAACCTGACTTATGTGGAAATATGTTTCCATGCCTGCACATGTACAACCTATATCAGATTATTTGCCATCTTGGAGAGGGGGGATGGAAAGGAGGGAGAGAGAAAAATTTGGAACTCAAAATCTTATTTAAAAATGAATGCTAGAACTATCTTTACATATAATTGGAAAAAAATAAAATACTATTCACAAAAAAAACTTAAAAAATTAAATGGGGCCTTATGCTCCTCAAGTTCTAGACACGAAAGAAAAAATCATGATGATCAGTATTTTAAATAAGATAGGAAATTAACCAGAAAAGAGAATGGACAAATATCTGAGAGCCCCAGGGTGGGTAGGAAGTAAAAAATCATAAATCTTTTGCTGTATATAGGACATCTTTTATTGACAGAATTGGTGCTAAGATGTTTTTAAACTATGTGTGAAACTTAGGTGTCATTTTAAAGAACATTCCTAGTCTTTGAAATAAACATTTCTATCTTCGAAACAGTCAAAAAAAAAAAAGTCCTTTTGACCCAGGTTCTCTGCGGGTGTCCCAAATGAAATGCTGTGATTTCAATAGTCACCTCCTGTGTGACTGTGTGGTTGGCATATATTAATTAAAGCCAGCAGCTGACAGGCACAAGATAAGTAAGGGGATACAAACACCCACTGTCCTCATGTTATTGTCAACCCTCCAAGAAGGCTTAGGTTGTGCTTGTGGGACCATGTGAAAGAAGTTAACAAAGGGATAAAGGTGTAATCAGAGGGAATGAACAATGGAATTCAGCTCCCTCTAGTCTGCCAGCCTTCCTTATTCATAACCAATTCATCATTTTAATATAAAAATAAATACAGCATTAGCAGCAACATTGGTTAGGTCTATAAGGGCAAGTGAGGGATGCAAATAAAATGTGTCTACCCACGTAAAAGACAATTGGAGTTGATCTTCAAGTCAGACAAGAAGTTAGAGTGATTTTTTTCTCTAAGTAATATTGTTGATGATCTGACCTTAAAATGAATAAATGTGTTTTTAAATGAAAATCTTGATATTCTTTGATTAACCTCTGTATCTTTTTAAGATTTTTCTCATCTATCTCCACAATTACCACATATTGCATGAGCTATGTTGTTGGTGTGTTTTAATCTTCTTTGACAGAGCAGGATGGGGAGGACATAACATTTTGTTTTGCTAAGAGTGATGACAGGTACAGTGTCTTTTGACAAAGCATATATACACATTTTTCCAGAATTTGCTTTAAATTCTAGTTCATCATTGGCCTTTATATGTGTTCAAAGTTCTTTTACATTATAGGTTATCTTGCCTTCTAAGATAAGATTAGATTGGAGGAACAAACTATCTCCCTAAGAATATGTAGATCAAGTTTTTCAAATGGTAGACTAACAAGAAAATGCCCTCTAGCATAGGTCTTGCCTTTCATTTCTATCCTCCTTGACCTCCCATATTTTTCCAGATGTCTCAGAAGATTCCTAATGCCATTCTCTACCAGTAATTCCTTGTGCATATCCTTATAAGGGACAAAGGATAGGATATTATGGACAAGTAAAGGAATATCAGAGTTCTCAATCATGAAGGCAGGGAATTAGGAAATTTATGGCCTAGCATCCTGGGACAAATCACATACAGTATACTCAACAGGCACCCCACGCCCAATTATACAGGTGAAATTCATCAGATTAAAGAATCTTGATTTTAGGAAAAGGCAACAGGTAGCTTAAAGGGTATGTATAGAAGGGATAAATGGCAGTCATTCTTTTTGTCTTGATGATAATAACAATCACTAGCATTTACATAGAGCTTTAAGGTTTGCAAAGTGCTTTACAAATATCTCATTTATCTTCACAACAACCTTACTATTATCCCCATTTTACAGATGAGGAAACTGAGGTAGACCGAGCTTAAGTTGACTTCTCCAAAGTCACTCAACTAGTATCTGAGGCCAGATTTGAACTCAGGTCTTCTTGACTACAGGATCAGCACTCCATCCATTTCAACCCCTAAGATGAAGTGAAAGGGAAGAGTTAAGAATAATTCCAAGGGGGTCAGCTAGGTGGCATAGTGAATAGAGCTCTGGCCTTGGAGTCAGGAGGACCTGAGTTCAAATCCAGCCTCAGACACTTAACACTTACTAGCTGTGTGACCTTGGGCAAGTCACTTAACTCCAATTGCCTCACCAAAAAAAAAAAAAAAAAAAAAAAAACAAGTGAATGGGAGGAATGAAAGAACAAAGAGAAGTTTAGCAGATTATTTTTCCAGAATTTGACTATAAATGGAAAATATCCTGATGTTGGGAAAGATTGCAGACAAAGGGAAAAGGGGATGACAGAAGATGAGATAGATAGATAGCGTCATGAAAACAATGAACATGACCTTGGACAGACTTCAAGAGATAGTGGGGGATGGAAGGGCCTGGTGTGCTCTGGTTCACGGGGTCACAAAGACACAATAGAACAACAACGGAAAGGGGGAAATAAGAAAAAATCTTGAGGGAATGGTAGAGTCAAATGAAAAGAGTTTTTGTGGTTTTTTTATTGTTTTGTTTTGTTTGTTTTTAGGATGGGACCTGGGCGTATATGTAAGTATCAGAGTAAAAGCCAATAGATTAGGAGAAATTGAATGTTACGGAGAAAAATGAGATGACTTCAGGAATGAGGGGATGATATCAAAGATACAAGTAAATGGGCTGACCTTAGTGACCATGTATTCATCAGAGAATAAAGTAAAAGAGGAGAGAACAGGCTAAAGATGTAAAAGGGTTTTTAAGATGAAAGAAAAGTTGTTTGTCTTTACATTGATGTTGTCATAGTATAAACTGTTCTCCTGGTTCTACTAACTTCACTCTGTATCAGTTCATATAAGTCTTTTCAGGTTTCTCTGAACCTATCCTTTTCATCACTTCTTATGGCACAATAATATTCCATTACATTTATATAACAATTTTATATTAGCAAAGAATTGGAAATGAAGGGGATGCCCCTTAATTGGAGAACAGCTGAAGAAATAATAGGAAAACAACATATACATCAATTTAGACATGTAAGGAAAATACTTAGAGGAGAAGGTACTCATTCTGGAGCTGATCAAGAACCACAATGCCCCTAAATAAACTTATCTACTGTAATCTACTAAGTCTGTTAACAATATCGCTGGTTACTAACCCCAACTAGAGTTTCCAGAAATCCTAAACCAGAGTATACTATTCATTTTTCTAAATCCCTTAATGGGACAAAGGTAAGGAAGAAAGATCCCGGTGCCATCTACGTATTTTAATAATCATACCCTAGCACTACGAAGTAGGAACTATTATTAATCTCTTTTACCAATGAGGTTAAGTGGCTTGTCTAGGGTCACATAGCTAGTAAGGGACTGAGGCTAGATTTGAACTCAGGTCTTCCTGACTTTGGGCCAGATGCTCTATCCACTGTGTCACCTAGCTGCCTCTTAACAGTAAATGTGGAGGCTCTGATTCTTACAATCTAGCCACTGCTTAGTTTCTTAAAATCTAGCCACTGCTTAGATTCTTAAAATCTAGCCAATAGCTTACTAATAATGTTCAGACTCCTTAAGAGTCTACCCAATATGATAGATGTTCTAATAAACCTTGTCTTTGGCTGAAAGAAGGCTTGGGTTGAATTCTTTCAGGCAGCACCCGCGTATTGTGATCTCGGGGTCCCAGCACCCCTAAACCTCAACATTTTGGTGGCCCATATGGGGAAACTGCCTAACCTCAAGTTCTTCTCCAGTCAAGACTGGAAGATTTGTGTCTTCCAGACCACAAGCCATTCACCTACAGTTGGTAGCAAACAGGGGGTACCAGTCAATGTCCCCCCATCGTTCCCTGGATGCAGCCTATGCTCAGTTCCATTCAACGTCTTTGGGACCCCCTTGAGGCAGGGACAGCTCTATGCCCCTTGCCAGCAGGAAGCAGTTTCAGAAGCCGAGACCTTCACCTCTTACTCCAAAAGAATTTGGGTCCCATTTGTTTGAGGGGGAATGAGGAGGATGAGATTTAGACCCCAAAAAGTAAAAACTCTGGACTTTCCCTCATGGCCAAATCTCTGGAGTTCACCTGAGGCTATAATCCCATCAACTGGCCTTTCTTTGTGGTTACACCCAATCTCCCAATTCTCTTTACCCTTAACCTAGCCTAGACCTCCCTATGTCCCCAGGCCACTTCCCACCCTTAATCCTATCTAGGCTCCATTCTCCCTTGGCCACCCCTGTAGTTCTATTACCTCGTAGACTACTTGACCACTCCTAGATCCTTCCCATAGTCTTTCTGTATATAAGGTCCATCTTGTCTCCATTAAGATGCTCTGATTCTTATAATCTAGCCACTGCTTAGATTCTTAAAATCTAGACAATAGCTTACTAATGTTCAGACTCCTTAAGAGTCTGCCCAACATGATGGGTGTTCTAATAAACTTTGTCTTTGGCTGAAAAAAAAAGAGCAAATGTGGAGCATTAACTGTATGGAGTATGTACTCAATACAGAGAATAGATCATGTGGTAATTTTGTTTTGTTTTCAGACTAGACTTGTAATGCCATTGATATAAGAAAATTTCCCCTAACAATGCAGATTAGAGCCCCCTCTGCAAATTGCAATGTTAGAGTAATGGTGCCTGGAAAATGGAGGTGTCCATGACTCATTCAAAGCAGGTTAGCTGGTATGTATCCAGGGCAGGATCTGAACTAAGATTTTTTTGACTTTGGGGCCGGTTCTTGAGCCACAATATCACATTGTATCACATGTCATCTCCCTAAAGTATTGTAATGTCTTTGAAAAATGAAAATTCCCTTATTTATTGACTCTCCCTCATACAATCATCTAACCATCTTGTCAAATGTCTTCATTCACAACCCTGAGAAGTTAAATGACTTGCCTAATGTCAAAAGGTTGGTCCCATCTAGCGGGTCCCACAAAATACAGAATTGATAAGAGCCTCTTATTCAGAAAAGCATAGAGACAAGCTGAAGATGAATTGGACAGCATACAGAGGAAGCTAAGTAGAATGAAAAAAAACCTTGAGCCTATTCTTTGAACACCATCCCTTGGCACTTCACAGACATCAAATAAATGCTTATTGATTGATGAACATCATTTGAGGATCAGTTGGAGTAATGATGGGATGGATGTTTATCCTAGAGAAGATAAGATGTGGAGGTGAGGGAAGAGGGTTATAACTGTCTTCAAGGATTTAAAGAACTATCATTTGGAGGAGGGATCAAATTTATTCTGTTTGACTAGAGAAGGCAGAATCTTGAGCAATTGGTGGAAATTGAAAAGTGGTAAATTCAGGCTTTTGATGTCACAAAAAATTTCTAACAATTAAAGTCATCCAAAAGTTCAATGAGCTATCTTAAGAGATAGATCATGCCCCCTTCCCTTACTGAAGGTTTTCAAGTGCAGCTAGATGACCATTTGCCAGGTATACCTAAGGGGGGTGTCCATTTTAGAAATGGGTTGGATTATATTGTCTCCACTGGAACTTCCAACTCTCCAGTTCTGTGATTCTTATGAATTTATCTTACCCATGGTCTTCCATAACAATACCTCTAGGGAGCAGGAGCTAGACTGGATTTATACCAGACCAGTATCTCCAATCTTTCCTCAATGAGAATCTGTATCCAAAATCCTTTGGAGACCCAGAGATTGTGGACCTGGCCCAATTCTAGGAATATGGTCTAGATTAACTGTATGAATTTTAGTATGGGACACTCCTTTAGACTGACACTTCCCTAGTACATCAGATCACCAGTCCTTAGCACAGTGCCTGGTACATAGTAGGCGCTTAATAAATATTTATTGACAGATTGACCAACTAGAAAGAAAAACACATGGGTTATTTTTAGCAACCTGAATAGACTGAGGCAAATTTTTGTACATCATAGTTTAGCCTTAATATTTTGTGATTCTGTGAACTCATGGTCTTCCATATCATAACAAACTTCCTAAAAGTTTAGCATTGGGGGAGCCTTAAAGATCTTCTATTCCAATCCCCTCCTTTTAGATATGTAGAAACAGAGGCCCAGGAGCTTGCTCAAGGCGATGGTATAATCAGCATCAGAGCCACTAGGAGAAAGAACCCTGATATCCTGGTCAGTGAAGTGAAGAAATTCAAGAAACCTAAATATTTTAACATTAAGGTACATGCAGATACAGCTAATAAAACATAACTTGAGGTTATGAATTTCCAAAATACCAAAGTAGGTTGAAGTAACCTAAATTTAATTACTTAATTGATGTTGAAGGATGTGCAGAAAGCCTTCTCTAGGTATAAAAATAATGCTGGCCCCCTCATCCCCAATCCTAAGCAACGGGTTTATTAGCTTAGGAATAAATGAAAGGAATTGGACATAGTCGCCACCAAAAGAGAATCATGATTGGAAATGTGCAAATGAATTAGTACTTTTTTATGCAAAACACTGAGGCTGTTGAGGACAAGGGACACCCTCTTTTAATGTTCTAAGACACTGTTAGAGATCAACAAATGTATAATCATAACAACAGTAATGGCTTATCAGTGAGTCTATTCTCCTTGTGCAAATTTTCTAGGCCACATTTTAAGCAAACACCACATGGCTGGATTTAAATGATATGTGCTGAATCAGAAGATGAGGATGAGCTATTCAGCCACCACATATCTGTGTGAAGCCAGCTGCAATCAGGGAGATTATGTGTGTGTTTTGTTTGTTTAAGGACTTGGAGCAATATAATGAGGAATCCTATTTTGTGTTTTACTTTTGTGTGAATGTGAACAAGTACACAGAATTATTGGGCCTATTTTTCCCTTTAGAATCTCCAACCATTCAGGGTAGCATGTCCCTATGTGCCCTAGAGGAGAAGGAGTGAGATTCAAGCTAGATTAGAAGCAACATGGTGCAGGGGAAAGGGGGCACTAGAGTTGGACTCAGAGGACCTGGGTACAAGGCTTGGATTCTGTGTGGTCTTTAACAAGTTATTTAACCTCTTGTGGGCAGCTAGATGGTACAATGGATAGAGCACTGCGCCTGGAGTCAGGAAGACCTGAGCTCAAATCTAGCCTCAGACATTTATTAACTGTGTGACCCTGGTCAAGTCACTTAACTATGTTTGCCTCAGTTTCCTCATCTGTCAAATGGGCTAGAGAAGGAAATGGCAAACCACTCTAGTAGCTTGGCCAAAAAAAAACCTTCATAGGATCACAAAGAATCAGACACAACTGAACAACAACAAATGACCTCTCTTGGCCCAACTCACAGCTTCTGTAAAGAGTATAAATAGTATGAGATGACCTGTAAAGACCTTTCCAACTCTAAAATTTGAGCTAACTGTTCTAGGTGCTTTCCAAAATCTATTTCCTTCTCCATGTGACCTTTCTTTTTCTGTTCTGTTATTGCCTCCTAGCCACATTTATTATGCATCTATTGTGTTCATGGCACAGTCTTAAGTGTCACTGGGGAAGATTCCAAGTTTAGATAAAACATTCTCCCTGCTTTCAAACAGCATGTAGACTAGAAGGAAAGAAACAGAGGAAGGAGAGTGACAAGCAGAAAGAAGAAAGAAGAAAAATAAGAAGCGCCTTGGGGTGCCAATCCTTTCATGATTATCATACTTAATCTGATCGATAGGGTATTACAGTGAGCAAATATATCTTGCCAAAGGCAAGCTTTTCCTTATCATAAAGTAAGGCCCAAATTTTTGGCCAGTCTGAGATTTCAAATGGTATTTTATGCCTCCCTGGTTCATCTGTTTCTTGGCCTAAATTATGTAAAGCTTCCCAAATCCCTTGTTAACATTCATACTAATATATTCCCCTGAGTAATCTATAAAAACCAATCATTTTAATGCAAGCTGGTAGCTTTATAAGAGGGTCTACAGAAGATTATTCTAACCCTAGAGTAGATGATGGCCTATATTATCCTGTTTTGGCAGATAACCATGATAATAATGATAATTGACAGCATTTTAATATTCACCAAGGTAGTGACTAAAGAAGTGGCCTAATCTCAGAAAGACTTGGGTTCAAACCTTCCTCTGACATATGCTGGCTAAGTGACTCTGAGAAAGTCACCTAACCTCTTAGTACCCCAGCCAACTCTGGAAGATTCTAAATTTCAAAGAAGTTGCTCATAGACATTTGTTTGAAGGAATACCTCAACAATCAATCAACAAACATTTATTAGGTGCTTGGAACTGTTCTAAGTACCGGGGATGCGAAAAGAGGCGAAAGATAGTCTCTGCTCTCATAGAGCCTACAGTCTAATGGAGAAAACAACATACATACAAATTAAGCAACATATAGGATAAATAGGAAAGAAGCAACATAGGGAAAGCACTGGAATGGAGAGGAGTTGGGATAAGACTTCCTAGAGAAGGTGGGGTTTTAGTTAAGACCTAAAAGAAGACAGGGAGATCAGTCTTCCAAGATGAGGAGGGAGAGAACATTCTAGACACTGGGGACAGCCAGAGAAAATGTCTAGATATGACAGATGGAGTATTTTGTTCATGGAACACCCGGGAGACCAGTGTCACTGAATCAAACAGTGCATGTCAGGAACAGGATGTAAGAAGACTGGAAAGGTAGGAGAGAGCTAGATTATAAAGGGCTTTGAATGCCAGAGTGTTTTGTTTTTGTTCCTAGAGGTAATAGGAAACCACTGGAGTTTGTTGAGTAAGGTCAACTTGTGCTTTAGGAAAATCATTTAAATGGCTGAATGGAAGATGGATTAGAGCAGGGAGAGACTTGAAGGAGGCCAACCCACCAGCAGGCTATTGCAATAATAAAGATGTGAGGTTATGTGAGCCTATGCTAGAGTGGTAGCAGTGTCAGAGGAGAAAAGGGGGCATATTTGAAAGATATTGCAAAAGTGAAATAAGCAGACCTTGGCAACAGCTTAGATATGGGGGATGAGAGATAATGAGGAACTCAGGATGACTCCTAGGTTTCAAGTGTGAGGGGCTAGAAGGATGGTGTTACTCTCTAAAGTAACAGGGAAGGTGGGAAGGAAAAGGCTTTAGGGGGAAAAGATAATATTGATTTTAAGTAGTCTACTGTATATATGGTTTGAGATGTCTGAAAGGCAGTTGAAGATTCAAGATTGCAGGTCAGCAGAGAGAATGAGGCAAGATAGGAAGATCTGAGAGTTAACAACATAGCGATGGTAATTAAATCCATAGTAGATGATAAGATCACCAAGTGAAGTAGTATCCAGGAAGAGAAACAGGACAGAATCCTTAAGGATACCTATGGTTAGAGGGCATGATGTGGAGGAGGATCCAGCAAAGGAGACAGAGAAGGAGCAGTCAGATAAGTAGGAGGAAAACCAGGACAGAGTGGTATTCCACAAACCTAGAGAGAAGAGAGTATTAAGGAGGAAAGAATGAGCAACAGTATCAGAGGGTGCAGAGAGGTCAAGCAGAATGAGGATTGAGAAAAGTCCATTGGATTTGGAAACTAAGAGATGACTGGTAACTTTGGAGGGAGCACTTTCAGTGGAATTATAAGGTCAAAAGCCATATTGTAAGAGGTTAAGAAGAGAGTGAGTGAGTGACTACAGCCTTTGGGATAAGAACTCATTATTTGAAAAAAACTTTTGGGAAAACTGGAAAACAATGAGGCACAAACTGGGTATAGACCAACATCTCACACCACATACCAAGATAAGGTCAAAATGAGTACATGATTTAGACACAAATGGTGACACCAGAAGCATTCATGAGCAAACGAGAAAGAGAGCATTATAAAATGTAAAATAGATAACTTTGATAATATTAAATTAAAAAGCTTTTGTACAAACAGAACTAATACAACCAAGATTAGAAGGAAAGCAAAAAGCTGAAAAACAATCTTCACAGTAAATGTCTCTGATAAAGGCCTCATTTCTCAAATATATAGAGAACTGAGTCAAACTGAGTCAAGCATACAAACCATTCCCCAATTGATAGATAGTCAAAGGACATGAACAGGCAGTTTCAGATGAAGAAATCAAAGCTATCTGTAGGCACATTAAGAAATGCTCAAATCATTTTTGATTAGAGAAATGCAAATTAAAACAACTCTGAGGTACCACATTACACCTATCAGATTGGTTAATATGACAAAAAAGTAAAATGATAAATGTTGGAAAGGATGTGGGAAACTTGGGACACTAATGCATTGCTGGTGGAGTTGTGAATTAATCCAACCATTCTGGAAAGCAATTTGGAACTATACCCAAAGGGCAACTAAACTGTGCATACCCATTGACCCAGCAATATCACTACTAGGTCTGTATCCCAAAGAGATCATAAAAAGGGAAAGCATCTATATACGCAAAAATATTTGTAGTAGCCCTTTTTATGGTGGCAAAATATTGTAAATTTACGGATGTCCATCAATTAGGGAATGGCTGAACAAGCCGTGATATATGAATGTAATGGAATACTACTGTGCAATAAGAAATGATGAACACACAGATTTCAGGGGGAAAAAATGGAAATATTTGTATGAACTGATGCAAAGTAAAATAAGCAGAGATAGGAAAACATTGTACACAGTATCAACAACATTGTGTGATGATCAACTATGAATGACCTAGTTCTTCTCAGTAACACAGTAATCCAAGACAATTACAAAGGACTCACAATGGAAAGTGCTATCCACATCCAGATAAAGAACTGATAGACTCTGAATGCAGATAGAAGCATACTTTTTTCACTTACTTTATTTTTTCATGTTTTTTTCCTTTTGATCTGTTTCTACTTTCACAATTATGACAAATATAGAAATATGTTTTACACAATTGCACATATATAATCTATATCAAATTTTACCATTTTAGGAAAAGGGGAGGGAAAAGGAGGGAGGGAGAAGGAAAATTTTGGAATTCAAAATCTTGTAAAAATAAATGCTAAAAATGTCTTGACATAAAATTGGGAGGAAAATAAAATACTATTTTTAAAAAAACAAGAGAATGAGTGGAGAGAAAGTGGAGGCACCTATTCTAGACATTCAAGGAGTTTCACTTCAAAGGGTAGAAGAAATATAGGACAGTAGTGGGGATGGAATGATCAATTGAGGGTTTTTTCAGGATAAAGGAAACATGATCATGTTTGTAGGCAGTAGGAAATGAACCAGTAGAGAGGGTAAGATTGAAAATAAAGGAAAGAGTGGGGATGACAGGAGGCAGTCTGTTGGAGGAGAGTGGATGGAATGGGATCATTTGAACAGATACAGGGGTTAGCCTTGATAAACTGTAAGGCCACTTCATCATGTGAGACAGAGTTGGCAGAGGAGAAAGTGGCAGAAGGCACTTGATTGATAGGAGATGAGGAAGAGAGGAAAAGAGGGAGTTCGCCTAGAATGGTCTCAATTTTTCTAAAAAAATGTGAGGCAAGGTTTTCAACTGAAAGACTGAAGGAGAAGGAGTCTTGGGAGGTTTGAGGAAGGATGAAGATATTTGGAAGAGTCTTTGTGGGAGTGGGATAATGAGTTGAAAAGTGAGGTACAAAAAAATTTAACTTAATGTAATTGAAATTATCTATTTTGTACCTCACTTTGCTCTCTGTCTCTTATTTATTCATAAATTGTTTGCCTATCCATAAGTCTGATAGGTAATATATTCCATGTTCTTCAAATTTTCTTGTAATATCTCTCTTTAGGTCATATATCCATTCTGACATTATTTTAGTAAATTGTGTTTCATGTACGATCATCTTTCTTTTCTTTTCTATCATGTTATTTTCTTAAATTTTATTTTACTTTTTATTTCTTAAGTTCAGAAAAAAATAAATATTTTTTTAAAAAAGAGAATAAAAATGAGGTTTACTAGGATTGCCTAGCTGCAATGAGGGCCCAGTTGAGGTTATGTCACATTAGTTTGTAGTGGACCCAGTCAGAATGTTTGCACAATTTTTTTTTCATCTTCATTCAGTAGCATGTGTGTAGGAGTGAAGGTAATGAATAACAGGAGTGATCCAAGGCTGAAGCTTGGCTGAGTGTAGTAGGTTATACGATATAGGACAGTATTGACTTGAATTGGTTCACCAAAGAGTCAAGGTAGGGAGAAGAGAAGAGAGTGGCTAGTGCAGGGGAGAGGTCCTGGGAGAAACTTAGGGGTAAAGGGATTGGAGATCACAGAGGGAAAGAAAAATAAGATTATGTAAGGGAAAGCAGTAGGAGAAATGAAAAGTCAATAGATTATAGTTGAATAAGGGGATTTTTGAATTCCTGGACATTGAGATGATACATTTTTGGGTGATGGAAAGATCCAAGGATATGATCATCTTTATGTGTGGCTGAGATGAGGTGGAGGAATAGCTATAGTTCAAAACAAAAAAGTTACTGAGCTTTTACAGATGGATATGATCTAATTTGAGCTTTATAATAACTCTGAGGTATAGATATTCCAGGTAATATTAGACTCAGAGATGTTCCTTGACTTGCCCATGGTCACAAACCTATAAATTACAGGTACAGAATTTATGTCCAGGTCTTCCTGACTTCAACTATCCACTACCAGTGGTGTGAAACTCAAATAGAAATGGATCCCTGTAGGCCATATATTGACTTAGACAACTACAAGTTAACATTATCTATGTTGTAGTATACTTTTTATTTATTTTGTTAAACATTTCCCAATTAGATTTTAATCTGATTCCCCCAAACTATAGAGCTTTGCAAGCCTCTTGGGACCAGTAGTTCTCAAGTTTGACACCTCTGCTACTATGCACTTTACGTATCTAATCAAATTAGATAATAATTAGTGATTCTTAACTTTGTTTTCTGCTATGCAGATGCCCATCTCCAGTTCTGACAAAGACATGTCCATGAAGAGTTAGCATCAAACATTTGCCTAAGGATGAGTATTGTTAGTGCTGATTGATATAGGCACAGAGAGATTGTACCAAGAGGATGCTGAACTACCAATTAACCCAGTGAATCAAATGAAGAGGCCAGTTGTCAACGTAACCAGTAGGTTGAATCTTCACATTTCAATCAATTGCTTTAGCATTGCCTACATAGTCTTGGTCTGGAATTAAAGAGAAGCTTGAGCAGGCCATGGTTAGAAAGTAAAGTCGACAGTTTAAGTTTAAAATCAGGTATGCTATCTCCTTAAATCTCTACATCCTCTTGTTCCTAAGAGAATTTCATTACCTTTAAGAGGCCTTTAGATTTTCTTTCTAGGATTAATTAGTGGTTGAGGACTAGGCAATTAATTAGTGGTTGAGGGGGAAATCAGTTGTCTTTGTGACTTCTGGGCTGCCCATCGGTAAATAGATATGCAGCATTAACCTGTGAACAGATGTACCCCTTGGCACCAGGGCTCAGAAAGCTGTCTAAATTGGAACTGATGGGAATTTGTAGATGGCAGAGTCCTCAAAAGCACCAGGATAAGGGAGAATAGGCCCCTGTCTACTTAAAGGGAAAGTTAGAGTGCACACCTACCTCGACTTCTGATTTCTCTGCCCTAAAGTCAACTTCATCTGTGAAAGCTTACCTCTGCAGACCAGCCTCCACAAGGAAAATGAAATAAGCCTACAGGCAATCAAAGAGCACATCAATAAAACAATACAGGGCTAATCCTCCCCTCCCCATACTGGAAAACTTCAGGACCTTAATGTAGGGTTAAAATTTCATCAATTACTTCACCTAAAGACTTTATTTTAACTTTAAATTCCTTAAATTTAAACAAGTCTTTACTAAAAAGAACAGAAATGGTGGTTGTGCACCACCCACACAGACACAAAAGTCGCATCCATTCAATATAGCAATTACTTTGGGCACTATTCAGACAATATGATCCAATTAATTGCTGCACTACTCACAATTCACTTACATTTCAGTATCCTTTAAAAGCACCCAGTGCCAGAACCTCAAGGGAGATTCATAAGCCTGTGACAGGAATAATATAGGAAGAATCATAAGCCTTAGGTTTAGTGTTACTTTTATTGACCACCCCAATCTTCCCACTTTCCACCTCTGTGGTTGGGTATTTGGATCACTTCTAAGATTTCAAATTCATGCTCTACCACTTATTACCTGGGTGACCTGAGCAAGTCAACCTCTACGGGCATCATTTTCTACATCTGTAAAATGAGGGGATTGAACTAGAAGACCTCTAAAGTCCCTTCCAAATTAAAATCTACAATCCTATGAACAGAGCCATGAGATTATACACTGTCACACCCTTTCAAGTAGAAATAATAGTGTTGATTTGACAGTTGACATGGTGAGACTATAAGGCAACAGGTTGATTCTACAGACTAAACACAAAAATCAGCTTCATGACTTTATGGTTAACAGATTGTACATAACAGCAATTCATATTTTCTTATCTGTCTCCTAGTATATAGAGACATACAAAAAGATAGACACACAAAGAGAGAGAAGTGCTTTGTATTTTTAAAAATATTTTTGCTATATGTAAACGTAAACTAATAGCAAATTAACGACTTAGAAATTGGCATATGGTAAAGAATGGCTTTAACTTTATACCTTTTTGTTGGTGGGAATTATCTGTTACTACTACTTTGTGTATAAAACTTTTTCTATTGTAAACTTGTAGTGACAGGTCTCTATAAAAGTCACTACCATAAGGTATCTGAATTAAACCACTGTAAGAATCTTGGTGGGGGGTGGGGGGGCGAGGGGGTGGAGAGGAGTGCAAGAGTTGGTAAGACAATTCAATTTAGCCACTTAGCTGAGAATGTGTTATTAATCTGAGCTGGTGAAATTGTCTAAAAAAGTGGAAGCTTCCCTGGGATCAGAAAGAGGCTCTCATTGGCAGGCCATCACAGTCTAGTAGTTTTGAAAGAGGAAGTGATAACAGTCTGTCTCAGGTCTTTGGAAAGTACAGACATGAAGGAGAAGACAGGCAACAAGGATGATGATTTCTGGATTAGGTACATATGGGGAACATAGCTCACATTTAATGGTATTTTGCTGTTTATAAAGCATTTTCCATACATTATCTTATTTGATCTTTGCACTATTGTGAGGTAGGTGTAATAATTATTCCCATTTTACAGATGAGGAAAGTAGGACTCAGAGGTTATGTGATTGGAGCAGCAGGAGGAGGTGGAATGGACAAGGCTATGCTCTGGAGTCAAATCCAACCACTTGGAAAGTCAGAATGTTGGTGGTGGTGGTGGTGATGGTAGTGGTGGTGGTCCTTCAAAGAAGGCCAATGCAAGCCTCCATGGCTCACTGTTTAGGTTTGGGTGACTTAGAATAAGTGCAAATAGCAATTGCTTTCTCTTCTGGCAAGAAACTTTGAGAGTCATCCCTGCCCAGATTGGTATTTTTGTGACAGTAAATTGGACCAGAACATTAAATTTTCAGTGTGAGCCCTCATACCTCAGAAATTGACAAACACTTCAAATCAGGGCTTAATGAATGGTTTTGTTGATTGTCTAGACTTAAGAAAGTGCTACAGAAACTTTTACCAGTGCAGATTAAACTTAGAAGTGCACTGTGCAGCCACTGTTAAACATTTACCAGGCACTCCTCCTGCAAAGAGGACCCACAGTTAGTGAGTATGTGAGCTATGGTTCAAACTCAGGTTCTCCTGACTCCAAACCCATTTCTCTATTAGCCTACATCTAGTGAGAGTACAGCCAGAACCAGAGAAACAAAAATGTGATTTGGGCCCAGTTTTCCCACAAATTGTGCTACTCATGACAATTCTGGTCTTAAAATACATTAACATAAGAATTTTGAGCTCTATAAACTGATCCATTTCTATGCTTTGTAATTCATTTTCTTTTGTTTTGTTTTCCCTAATGAAGTTTACTACTATACAGGACAGCTAGGTGGCAGAGTGGATAGACAGCCCAGCCTGGAGTCATGAAGACTTCGTGAGTTCAAATCTGGCCTAATATTTACTAGCTGTTCATGACCTTGGGCAAGTCATTTAGCCCTGTTTGCCTTAGTTTCCTCATCTGTAAAATGAGCTGGAGAAGGAAATGGCAAACCACTCCCATATGTTTGCCAAGAAAACCCCAAATGGGGTCACAAAGAATCAGACACAACTGAAAATGACTGAACAACCACTTGACTCTTCCTCTGCCCCCCCATTAGATTGTAAGCTTCTCAAGAGCAAGGATTGAGTCACTCTTTAACTCATTTCAGTTGATCTAAGGGGAAAGTTTCCCCACATATAAGCCAGTGTAAATCCAGCCATCTGTGATGGTGGCAGAGGTTGTCATGATTTTCTGAATGAAGTAAGCAGTAGGCTTGGGATCGATAAAGTGATAACTGAAGTTTTTGTCCCGGAGTCTTTTCTTCATATCATTTCACAGCCAAACTTCAAGTAATGAATACCTTGACTACAAAAAGACAAATCTCATGAATGTTCTCCTGTGAACATCCTTTGGAACAACCAGTTCAGCCCCATCCCACTTTCCCAGGTAAGACCAGCCCAAAAGAAAATTGTGAGTGGGCAGTGCTTACTACCAGATACACAAGAGAATACTGGATGAGTAGTTTCTAGGTGTCCTTTATATTAACCTATATCTTATGTGACTGCTGAGACTCATCTCATGATGTGAGATGCTGCTGATATATGTGTGTGTGTGTGTGTGTGTGTGTGTGTGTGTGTGTACATATATATATTTCACTTGTAGAAATAAGGCTCAGTGGATAAACTTATAGAGATAAAAATTCTTATATTAAGGTAGGATTTTCCAGGGCATGAAATCCATTTATTGTTTATTATATACTGAAACTTCCAGTGCAATTCCCACTTGGGGAGATTTCCTTCATTTTTATTACAGTAAGTATTTTATCATAACCCTTTTTGATTGCATGTTATGAGTTAATAATTTTCTTTGAAGAATAACTGTTGATAAATACAAAAGTTCAACAGTGTTTTCCCCTTCTTTCATTGTTTGATAGGTGCATATTAGTCACCCCATTCCTTCAAAGCTCTCTCTCCAGCACATACACATACACACACACACAATTCTAAGACAATATTATTGAATATATTGCATAGTATAGGCTTTGCATCCAGCTAAGTCATTTATGTATAAGACTGCTGAGGGTACTTATTGTATACCACGGCCAAGTTGACCAAAAGAGCCATAATGAGTTTAGAAACACTGTCCACAAGTTCATCCATGTGAATACTAGTCAATCAACATTCCTCAAACTTTCAGGGCTGATCAAAGAGTTGATCAGTGACACTGGAAACATGAATTCTCTATGGAAGCAAGAATATCCTGGCCTCAACTTGCACTGCTATTAAAGATTCATCCTGCAACCTTCATACAGTTGCTATTGCTTATATTTATGTTTTGACAGTTGCTATGGGACTAGGCACTTTAGAGGCACAACCCCAGGGAGCAATTATATTTCCTATACTTGCTTTCCTTTCAAAATCAATCTAGCTGAACCATATTCTTTAATAAACCCCACTAGAATATATGAGTTGTGTGTTTGGTTTGGCTTTCATCCTTTGATGTTATGATAGTAACACTTACTTTTGTAACTATCTATTTAGAGAGCATTTACTGCTAAATGCTGGGGAATGAGCTGGAAGGATTGCTCACTCCTCCAACCCTTGAAAGTAGCTCATCGAGCCTGGTGTGAAGGTGTAGGTAAGTTCAAGCCCTTCTATCCAGGAAAATATTCTTTTGACTTTATAAAGAAAATCGCTCCTAGTGTTTCTATATTCAGCATTTAAAGAGACAATTCTATAAGACCTTGGAATCCCCTTTCCACTTAAAGGAAAAAAAAAATATTGTCTATTGAACAAAGTTGGATTTTATCTCTTTTTGCTTGACACATTCTAAAGGACATTCTATGTGATAAAAGCAAATATCTTCTTGTGCAGAGGATTGCACTAGGTATACGAAACATTTAAGTCCTGTTTTCTCTTTTGACAAGTGGATACATGCACAAGTGAGAATGTTTTTGGAAGGTGTTGTTGTATGAAAAGTATCAGCTTAAAAAATAAAAGGATGGAATGAAAGTAGATAGGCTGAATGGGGGGAAAGGCATGGTGAGAAGAACCTTGCTCCATCATGAGATTTTTGAGATAAAGATTACCATTCTCCTAGAATTTTAATGCATTGATTTCATCGCTGACCCCTGCCAAATGTAAAATTTCACATTTATATGGAAATGGTAGAGCACATAGATGCTTGTTAGCAGCAGTATATCCCACTGAGAGTACTATGTTATTTCTTCATATAGAGATGTATATATGTGACTTTAAAAAAAAAAAACACAGCTGTCAGACTCCATTATTTCATCTGAAGCCTGACAACTGAGTTTAATACTACAACCAAATTAGACCCTCAGCAAAAGAATGGCCTGTGCTGAATTAATATAAAAGATGGGCCAAGCAACCTAAGACACAAGTGGAGGATGCAGTTGGTGGGGGAGGGGTAAAGCTTTCAAATTCCATTTTGAATCTGCCCAGGAAAAGCAATTCCATAAGCCCATCAAACAGCCTTCAAATTAGGGCCTGCAATCAGCCAGACTACCTATAGCATGCTGTCAAACAGCCATCAAACTGACCATTCTTTGTGGCAGAGAAGGGCAGCAGACAAGGAAGAACATTTCACAAACAGTCGGTTTCTCTGTCTGAGTGTGCCAGCCTTTGATTACCACTCCAGGCCTCCTTTTCCCTGTTGCAACCTCCCTCCTATCTCTACCTCTTTCTCCATTTCATTCTATGCTTTTTGAAATCCTCTTAATAAGGATATTTACAATGAAAAATATTCAAGAGAAATGAGCCTATTCTGGAGAATGAAAAAAGATATTAGAAGCACAGGTTACCACAATGTGCTTCCATGTATTGTCCTTAGTGTTTTATCCAGACAAAAACTAGCAATGCTTGCATTTGGGCTTCTAATTCTTTTCAGCACTAGGAAAAACCTGAAATTGTTACGCATGTATGTATGTGTGTATGTATGTGTATATGGGGGAGGGATCATCGGCCAATGTTATATTTTTTAAAAGAAATTGAAACTGTGATCATATTTGAGTAAGGAAGAGGTATGCTAGAGGCACCTTGAATCACTTCATGGGAAGTTATTTTTAAATTTTCAATGTTAAATCTTTAATTTTCAAAGCATTTACACTTTAGAAATTCACAAATTACAAATCAGGGCTTAATTTATTATTTTGTTGATTGTCTAGACTTAAGCAAATAATGGAGAAAATATTAATAATGAAGATTAAACTGAAAAATGTGTCATTTGTACATCTGGAGGTGGGGGGAGTTGGTTGTTAAACATTTATCTGCACATCTCTGGGCAAAGCAGCCCAACCTGTCTAAAAGCCATCTATTTGACCCTTTCTACCAGGAGTTTTATTTGTTCTTAGAAGATTCTTGTAGTGATTTATCTTCCTGAAACAAAACACATGGGGTTGGTCTGGGTGCAAAGTGTTGGGACCAGGTATTAGTAGTGGGTAGCAATTAAAGTTGTACAATCCTGTTGGTCTCAGCAATCAATGACATGGTCTGGCAGATAATTACATGTTCCCTATTCAAGGAGGAGCATTTCACTTGTGAGAAAAAGTCACATTTTACAAAAAAAAAAAAACCCAATGTCCTTAAAAAAGTAATCTGGAGCCAGAAAATATTTAAGGATTTTTTTATCTGATGCCCCCTTCCCTTCGTAGAAGGCTAACAACTTGTAGCAAACATGACTGAGAAACCAGCAGGCTTACTCTAATCACCTGAATTATTAAGGAATGTAACCTTTCTGGTTGTTCAAGTCATCATTCAGTTGTCTTTCAGTCATGTCTGACTCTTCATGACCTCATTTGGGGTTTTCTTGGCAAAGATACTGGAGCAGTTTGCTGTTTCCTTCTCCAGTTCATTTTATAGATGAGGAAACTGGGGCAAACAAGGTTAAGTGACTTGCCCAAGGTAACAGAGCTAGGAAATGTCTAAGGCCAAATTTGAACTCCTCTCCCTGACTCCAGGCCCAGTAGGCACTCCATTCCACTGCACCACCTAGCTGTCCAAATATAATCTTACTACAGGTTAAAAAATACCTAAACACAGAGCCAATTGTACATGAGGCATATGGGGATGCTTATTTATTCTGACACCCAAACTGTTTCACCAGATCTCAGATATGTTTGTCATCTCAGGAAGAAATTACAGGATCGTGAGAAGGAAATTTAAAAGTCATCGAGTTTACCCTCCCATTATATAGATATATATTAAACTGATGCTGGAAGAGGTTAATGACTTTCCTAAAGTCGCACAGGAAGAGGAGACAATGTAGGCAACTACCTATATGACATGATTTCAAGAGTGTTAGAAGAGTCCTGTTACCCAAAAGTGTAACCATTTCACCCCCTTCCTAGTGTGTGAAGTTAGAACTTTATTTCCTCAGTTTAAAGCTGAGTCTCCAGTTTAAAAAAAAAAATCCACTGGGAGAGGTCTTACACACACACACAAATACACACACACACACATTATATATATAATTTTAATAACAAAAGCAAATATGAAAGAGTTCATTCATTCTTTCTTCAAAATGAGTTTTATGGGTTGGGTTATTTTTGTTTTGGTGGGGGAGAGGTGGAACAGGGAAGGACTGGGGAAGGGGGAGGTGAGCGAGAGGAAACTGAGTGCTTGAGGGGTAGAAATTGTTCCCCTGAAAGGCATAAAGGGCAGTATCTGAGAGTCTGAGGAAATGAGAAACAAGATGTGTCTACTTCACAATTTTGCATAGCACCACTGCTGGTGGCCAGCTAATCTTTCAGAGTGTTTCCCCATCAGTAATTTAAATGCAGTACTTTACTGTTGATTGATACCTGGGGTGGATGTTTATATTCTGTCTAGCAAGGATTGTTCTTGAAACTGGGAGGAAATGGGACTGAGTATGTCCTTGGACCACTTTTAGTGACACACGTGCTTTGGTATCTTGCTAAAAGGAATGTGCTCGTGACCTGGTGGACCCTTCACCAAAGAGAGGGCATCAGGTTTTTCTAATGAGGACTTAACCTGCTCTACTTAAGCCCAGAACCGGGACCTGTGGTTAAATGAAGGCTTGTTGGATGAAAATGGGGGGCCTCAGATGAACAAGGGGCTCTTTGTCCTTTGGGGTTAACATTTTGGTGACCTTACTTGATACTGAGTGGGCAGCTCTTTCTGGCTCAGTCAACAGATCTTTTTTGGCACAATTCCTCTCCCCATCCCTACCCCTATCATGAAAAATAAGGAACCAACCAGGGGCCTGTGGTTGTGAATAGCTTCTTTTTTTAAGTTCAGGAAATTTAACGTTTTTATTTTTTAAAATAAACAAGCATTTATTTTCTGTCCCATACTCCCCATTGAAAACAAGAAAAACAAAACCCTTATAAGAAATACACATAGTTGAGCAAAATAAATCCCCATATTAGCCATGTCCAAAAATGTCTTATTCTGCGTCTTTAGTCCATCATTTCTTTGTCAGGAGGTGGGTAGTACACTTCATTGGTCATTGCATTTATCAGAGTTCTTCCACATTTCAAAATTGCTTGTCTTGCTAAAGTTATTGCAGTTGTAAAAATGGTTCTCCTCATTCTATTCACTTCATTCTGAATCAGTTCATACAAGTATTCCCAGGTTTCCCTGAAATCATTCCTTTTACCATTTTTACTATACAACAGTATTCTATGCCAAAGCATGTATGTTCCCAGAGGAAGTCATTCCTTCCAGTTGGCACTGTTCATGTCTCTGGTTCTTTCATTGACTTTCCAGTAGGAAGTCAAAGTTGTTTGCATACAATTTTTTTTTTTGTATAGTGTCTAGCACCAATTCAATCTAACCAAGAAATTCATCAATCGTAGTGCTCTAATAGAGCTTCCCAGCTTCAACAGGGTAATTTTTTCATGTTACAAGAAGATGTATGGAAAGAAAGATTTTACAAATGGTTTTTGGTGAATTCCACCCTTACATGCCACCAAAAGCCAAGTTGTGCTTACTTTAATGCATGATCAGGGTTTATTCTATGTGTATATGCTGAGTGGTTATAGAAGCTGACTATAAGCCAATCTAAGGTGCTTAATAAGTGTTTATTGATTGATTGACTTCCCACCTAACTACTTTCCTAGACTTCATCATTTCTGAAAATTATCATTCTGAAAGATGATCAATTCTTAAAACTTATCATTCTGAAAGATCAATTCAGAAACACACCTCTTTAGATCATTTCTTACCCTGGCTACATAATGCATCATGCATCAGGTAACCTCTCCTACTCCAAACCCTACTTTTCAGCTTCTTTTGTGTGCACCTAGGCACAACAGTAAATAGAATGCTAGGCCTGGAATCAATAAGACTCATCTTCCTGAGTTCTAATCCTGCCTCAGATATGTGGTAGCTGTGTGACCCTGGGCAAGTCACTTCGCCTTGTTTGCCTCAGTTTCCTATCTGTAAAATGAGTTGGAGAAGGAAATGGCAAATTGCTCCTGTATCTCTGCCCAGAAAACCCCAAATGGGGTCACAAAGAGTTGGACACAACTGAACAACAACTTTCCCCATTAGGCAGTAAGCTCATTGAGGACAGGGACTGCCTTATACCTTTGTTTGTTTTCCTAGAATTTAACATAGTGCTTGGCACAAAGTAGCAAATGTTTTTGAACATTATTGAGTTATGATCCAAGCTAGACAAACCTGAATTCTTTACTATTCTCTGTACCTAGGATTGTCCTGATTCAACATATGGCAGGGGAGTGGGGGAGGGGACAGTCAATAATGAAGGAATAAATTTTCATTTTTCACAGACTTTTTTTTTACTATTATATAATTAGATTTCTCTGCATTAAAACCTTATTCTCATTTCTCACTGTGGCACAAAAAATGTCCCTAAATTCTCAAGGGTCATGGCAATGGAGCATGAGGTCTGACCATTCTTATCTAGCTAGAAAGAATTCCAGTATGGCGCCCACGAAGGATAATCTTCTGTTATATGAGCACCACACTAGCTAAGTTTGGGAATGTTCATCCCCATGATAGCTACAAGGCAATGAATTTATCATCCATATGAACTATGAAAAACCATCTACTAAGTTAATATAAGAGCTATAATACATATTGGGAAGGAATACTTATTCCAATAATATTATACATTGTTGAAAAATTCCTATATACCCTTATTTTGTTGTTAAGTCCTTTCAGTTGTGTCCAACTCTTCATGGCTCCATCTGGGGTTTTCTTGGCAAAGATACTGGAATGATTTTCCATTTCCTTCTCCGGCTCATTTTTACAGATGATGGAACTGAGGCAAATATGGTTCAATGACTTGCTCAAAGAGCTAGTAAGTGTCTGAGATCAGATCTGAACTCAGGAAGTTGAGTCTTCCTAACTCCAGGCTCAGCACTCTATCCACTGCACTACCTAGCTGCCCACATACCTTTATTAGTAGATCTGAATATGCAATACTCAATTCATATTTTTGCAATATTTTTTACAAAAAAAAATTGCTCATTTCTGAAAAAAATTACCTCTAAGGTCTATTCCAACTATTATATACAATAGTGTTATTTTGAAGAGATGGTTAAATTTTAAATTTACTTATTGATTCATCTTCATCCTTTCTACCTTTAGGTACTATCTTTGTAGTGCCAAGAGGAATCTTAAAAATCATTTAATCCAAACTATGGGTGAAAAGACTGGTCCAAAGCAAGTTCGTACTAGAGCTGGGACTAAAACCCAGGACTCTAGATTCTTAGTCCAGTACTATTCCTAGCTCCCTAGAGTTATAATGCTTGAGAAGACTCATTTGAGTATGCAATCACAGTGCTAGCTCTGAGGATATAGAGACAGAAACAAAACAGCCCCTTCCCTCAAGGAGGTTATATTCTATTACAGAAATGACACATATACTTATAGGTAAATTCAGAATAATTTCAGTGGAGCACTATTAACTTGGGGATCAGAAATATTTAAGGTATGCTTTGCAAGGAAACTAGAGACATGATAAGGCAGAGGTAAAGAAGAGGGAGTGCATTCCAGACATGAGTATAGCCAGTGCAAAGATATGGAGATGGGTTGTGGTACATGAGGAACAGAGAATAGGCCAGTTCTACTAGAACAGAGAATGTGTTTAGTAGGGTAATGTGAAATAAAACTGAAAACTTAAGTTGAAGACAGATTGGAAAGTTCTTTAGATTCCAAACAAAAGAATCTGTATTTCATCCTAGAGGCAGAAGAGGGCTATTAGACCTTTTTGAAGAGAGAGGTAGAAACATGATTAAACCTAAGAACATAAATTTCTCAGTTATGTAGAGAATAGACTGGAGAGAAAGAGATTTAAAGCAGGCAGTCACATTAAGAGGCTACTGAAATGGTCCAGGTGAGAGGTGACAAGGACCTTAACAAGAATGTTGGTTATATGAGTAAAAAGTAGCTGCTAGTATTAAAAGAAAGGGTGCATGAAACTGGGGTGGAGAACAACTTTGATATAAGCAGAAGCAAAAGACATTTATTCCCTTCTGGTCTGTGGCTCACTGGCATCTCTTTTGAGGTCTTTACTCTTTAAGATGGCTACTCTACTCTTTCTGCCACTAACAGGCTCTTTTGAACCCTGTAGCATTAATGATCATTATGCAACAAAGGGGGAAAAAAAGGAAATGGAGATTTTCCCTATTTTCTCTTGGAAGCGAGAGATAGAAAATGGACCATTTCTCTGAAAGGATATAATCATTAGAAATATGAAATGGGGTAGGGGACATAGAGAGAGTTATAGTAGCACTACAGAATAGTTCCAAGAAAAGACAAAAACACACAAATCCCTTCAAACAAGTTCTGAATGATAAATTACATGGAGAGAGGAACAAGATGAAACATAACTTTCCAATCCTTAAAAGCCTAAACACTAAGAACAGCCCTTATTTCATAACAAGGTAAATTAGCCCTATGAATACTCAGCTACTCATAGAACTAGGGGCTAAAAAAGAATCAAGTCAGCTCTAAAGAAATCAGGGGTTGGAGAAGGCCAGATCTTTAAAAAAAAAATTCTAAAAACCTGTATTATAGATTTTGTAGATAGCTGAAGTATGTACCTAAAAAGATTATCCTAAAAATGGGGCATGTGGAGGGGGATATGGGAAATGTGGGGAGCATTAGAAAGATTATCCTTGGTTCAGAAAGCTTGGGGTTGTTTTCTCTGATATGTTTTTTAAGTGTCAAGGAGAGATTTTCTCGCAGATGATCCACCCGTGTCAATTACTCTCAGGAAAGAATGTTAGAGGAGTTCTCAGAAAGGGCAAGAATCACTGCTCTGTATATACCTTTGTCCCTAGATAAATCCACAGATAAACCCAGGGATCCCCAAGGAATGCTGGGGAAATTTTGGTCAATCACTGAGGAAATATGAGACCCTAGTAGAATGGCTACACCTTCTAGACCATATCTTTCTCCTTCTCCTTCTCCTTACCAAATCCCCCAAAATGAGTCAAGGGGTCTTTATGGCTGGACAGAATGAACAAGAACTCAGTTGGGCAAAGCAATCCTTATCTCGTCTTTCCCAGAGTTCCCTTCAGGAGTTCACAATACAATGGGCAGATATGGCATTAATACGTATCAACATGATACAAAGTAGAGTGTAATCGAAGGAAATGAGGGGTATATAGAAAAGAATGCTGTAAGAAATATATGGAAGAAGGGGAAGGAAACAAGCACATACTAAGCACCTAGTATGTGTCAGTCACTATCCTACATGCTTTACAAATATCATCTCATTTGAGCCTCACAACCCTGTCAAGTAGGCTATAATCCCCATTTTACTGAAGCACGTGTCAAAAGGCTTGCCCAGTGTCGCACAGCTGGTAAGTGTTTGAGGCTGGATTTGAACTCAGAAAGACTCATCTCCCTAACTCCAGGCCTGGCAGGCATTCTATCCACTGTACCACATTCTCTATCCTTATCCTTTCATTGACTTTGGCAAAATAAACTCAGAGAGGACCCAATTGGTTTCAAGCTCAAATAGAAATAGATCCCTGTAAGCCACATACAGACTTAACACACACACACACACACACACACACACACACACATACACACTCCATGTTGTATTGTATTTTCATTTATTTTGTTAAACATTTCCCAGTAACATTTTAGTCCGGTTCAGGCCACATACAAGAGTTCTGTGGGCTGCCTGATGCCACCTGGAAGAGTTTGACACTTCTAATGTAATCCAACTCCTTCATTTGTAAAATGAAGGGAAAGAGGCTTAGAGAGGTTAAATTGTGCAAGCTGTTTGTCCAAGGAAGAGCCAAGGCATGAACACAGGTTACCAGCCTCATAATACACTCCTCTTTCTACCACCTCATACTTCTTCCTCATACTGGGAAAGAGGGAAGACAGGAAGCAAAGAGTAAGTAGGTCGTAGCATCACTAGCATAAAGTATCACACCCTTATGGCTATTTATTTAAAAAAAAAAAACTAGAGGCAGTGAAAGGTGAAAGGTCATAGAACAAATTATTCATTCAGCAATATTGGGGTCCAGATCTTCTATTTTTCATTTCAGACATTGACAATGCTAATTGGCTGACTGACATTAACAAATGAGATGCTTTTTGCCCCCTTGCTAAAATCATAAAAATGCTTCCAAATCCAAACTTGGGACTGAAAAGAAAAACCATGAATAATTTACAAGTTCCAAAAGGATATATCTACTGTAGCATCCATTAAGGAAGAGAGGTTCTTGTGAGAGAGGGGTCAGGTCATAGCTGGCCTCTTGGGGCTCCAGAAATGGTGTTTTTCAGCTTGGTCTGATTTCTTCTTTTATAACTTTAGCTTTCTTAACACACTGCCACAACTTCCTTAAGAGGCCAAAAGCTGTTGTTGAGTTTATAGCTTGCCTTTGGACTCCAAAAATATAGCACAACAATGAGACAGAAAGTCCCTGGGTAAAAAGGACAGAATATAGTACCATATGCCAGTGGGCTGAGTCTGAGATTGCCTACTTTAAAGTGGACATCAGTTTGCAATGGAAAAAGAGGAATAATATCCGCAAAGTTTTCATGGAGAGTGTGAGTATGACTGGAAACAAAGATGCTAGACAAAGGGCTGAGGGAGAGAAAAAAGAGAGAGAGAGACAGAGAGAGAGAGAGAGAGAAACAGAGACAGAGAGAGACAGAGACACAGAGACAGAGACAGAGATACAGAGAGACAGAGAGAGGCAGAGACAGATAGAGGCAGAGAGAGAGACAGAGACACAGACACAGAGAAACAGAGAGAAGGAAGAGAGGGAGGGAGGAAGGAATAAAGGAAGATATATGCTTACATATTAATATACATATATATCTATAGCTGCATATTAAGCTACAAATCCATTAACCTCCTTGAGAGGAGAGGTGAACACTACCAAGAGAAAGCGATGGGAAAAATCATCTGGACTAGAGCATGTCTGGTGACAGGGACACAACGAGAAGGATGTCTCATCAGAGACTACAATGAACCCATCTTGTAGGAGCTCTCAAGTCAATCTTATTTTGACCTATGCCTTTGAATTATGGTGTTAGAATCAACATGTAGAAGTGGGTTTGGGCTGTCAGGTAAGAAAACTGAGGGGCAATTTAAATCTATGCCACAGAGCTCTATTTAGAAACTCATTTATATTTTTGTGACAGGAGAGAATCAATAGGCATTGATGGACCAGTGACAACATATATGAAGGGGTGCTTGAATTATGAGTTATAAATGGGCTAATTAATGGGTGAGTTTTTTCAAAACCTGTTAGAACAGTGTTGCCTAGAAAGGGGAATGGACTGGATTAGACTTTGGTGGGGAGAAAAATTTGCATTCTTTCTGGTTCCCTCTCTTATAGAAGGAGGTTCAAAAGTGTGACCCAGAAGCTTTAGGTTAGAGATAATAGTGCAATTTATTTAAAATCAGTGTAAGATACAATCTAAATTAGTTAGGGTTGGTTTTTATCGATTATACAGGGAATGCCTGGCATCTTACTAATAATGAAAATGTATGCCAGTCCTAGGGCTGGATAAACTCAGTAATTCAATTCAGCAAGCAAAAAAGTACCTGTTATGTGCAAAGCATTGGGCTAACCAAGAGTTATGCATCTTATGACATAATGTCTGCCTTTATTTAGCTTCTAGTCTCTTACATGAATAGAAATAATTAAAATTTATAATATTACAGCATGTGAATATGAACAAAATTCTATGCTTGTTGAATATCTGATGTTCATAGGGGAGAGGAAGACATTAATGACTTGGAAGATAAGGGAAAACTTCCTGTAGGAAATTATATTTAAGATGAGATTTAAAGGATGGGTAGGAATTCAATGGGATGGAGAGTGTGGAGAGTAGGACTGAAGAAGGGCATTCTAAACATAGAGAAAAGTTTTAACAAATGCTTGGCATCATGAATTTAGAATGACAGCAACTTGCCCTCAAGTAGCTTATTCTACTGAGAGCTAAACTGAAATATAAATGTAATAGATAACTTAAGTTCACTCAAATCAGGCTACTCACATTTTGAATGGAACATAAAATATGCAGTTGGAACTGCCATGGAGAAACACTAAAAAGCTTTGGTGGTTGTGGTTTGTCCTTCATTCTGGAAGAGAACCATGATGTCAGGAAGATGATGCCATGACTTGCAAACAAATGGTATTTAAGTGAGGGAAGGCTGTGCAAAGTCACCAGCCTCACTTTGTCCTCCAGAGTCATCTGGTTCCAGATGATGAATGGCTTTGAATACCAGAACAAGGCATTTGTATTTTATCCAGTAAACAATAGGAAGCCATCAAAAGGCTTTGGTCAGAGGATTCTGTCTTGATTAGAGGCATGTCTTGATTAGAGGGGCTGTGGCTAGAAGAGAGAGTGAAGAGCTCTCTTCAGAACAAGTCAGAACAAGAGGGTCTAAATTGTGCCTTAGGCCTTCACAGACAATCACCCACCAGCTGTTCTGCTTGGTTTTGACTCCACCAACATCATGCCCCCCAGGATCAACTGGAAACTCATCATCACAGAGATTGCTTCAGCTTTGGTACTCACACCTCATTAATACCCTTAATGGACTCTGGCCCTCTGATTGTAAGACTGGAGAATGAGCATAAACTTTCCCAAAGGCTCTCTTATTGAGAGCTCAAAATTTTCAGCCAGCTCTTCATCTCCCACTAGCTATTTCTGTGTGGTTTCAACTCTGCCAGCATCATACCCCTGAGCTGGGAAACTTCTGGTGGACTTCCACCCTCTTTTCAGCTTCCTTTTTTATGTATTATCTTCCTCCATAAGATTGTAAGGTTCCTGAGAGCAGAGAATAAGCTTTTTTGGGGGGGGTGGGGAAGGTATTCCCAGTATTACCACAGTGCCTAATACATAATAGGCATTTAGTGAACGTTTATTGCATTGCACTATGTTGCTTTGTGATGAATGGCAAATCATTTAAATGCAAAGACTCAGGTTTCTCATTTGAAAAATGGGGATAATTATTGCACTGCTTTCCTCACTGAGTTGTTTTGAGGAAAGCATTTTCCAAGTTTTAAAGCACTATATAAAAGTCAATTGTTACTATCATCGATGCATAGAGAAAATGAAACCAGTTAATATAGTGCTAGACTTAGAGAACTGAGTTTGAATCATGCCTTAGATACTGTGAGGCAAGTCACTTAATATCTCTCAGTTTCCTCATCTGTAAAATGGGAGTATTAGCACCTACCTCATGAGTTGCTGAATCAAATGAGATAATATAAAGTGCTTTGTAAACTTTACAGTGGTATATAACTGTTAACTATAAAACTGTTATATACATACATACATATATATATAAAGATAAATATTGTAGTGGTATGAATAATGGGCAGGAATTCTCAAGGGTCTGTGGATAGATTTTAGGGGGAGTCTATCATCTTGGATGTAAAAATTACATTGTTATTTCAATATAGTTGGCTTCCTTTGTAATCCTACATATTTTATTTTATGTTTTTAAAAATGTTATTCTGAAAAGAAATCTAGCCCTCATCATGCTGCCAAAGGGGTCCATGACACAAAAAAAAGGATAAGAACTCATGGATTTTATGGAAGAGAGTGGAGGTGATTGAAGATCTATTAGGTGAGTACTGCAGTAGTCCGTGTGGGTGAAAATGAGAACATGTATTAGGCTTGTGTCAATAGAAATAGACACTTGTGAAAACAAACTAGAAAGCTGACTTTTTGTAGACAAAGCATCCAGATTGAATTGATGCTGGGATATCTCATCGTTTGGATACAGCAAAAGTCAGACATTTGCTACACAGATATGATACACATTCAAAACAGAAATAGGGAGCAAGATGGCAGAATAGTCCTTTTCCTCATATTGCTCCAAGTGAACAATCTCAAAAGAAAGAGAATGTACACCAAAGCTAGGATAATTAAATAAAATGATTCTATAAGATAAAGAGGCAGAAATACCTCACAAAGTCAAAATCTGATGAATGACATGGAAATGAAATACTTAGATCCCTTACTTACCATCCTCACCCCTTGCCCATGCCATGGACTAGGCAGCTAATACAGACAACTTTATAGGTTTTCATTTCAGGGTCTGATTGTGAGATTCCTTACTTCTCTGTCCTCCTCAAGTAAAAGACCCAGTATGACCCCACTCCCAAACCTATTTTGTAAGAGATAGAAGACACAGATTCTCATCAGCCACCTGAAGGTGGATTGAGTAGGCGTGGAAGATGGCAGAGCAGATTGAGGAAGATCAGAAGCTTTGGGGGCTCTCATACTCAAAGGAAACCCAGCTGAGGTCAGTCCTCTCTCCATGGGCTTATAAAAGTATGTGGATTTGATTAACTCAGAATTATTCTGTATCCAGAAAACAAGAAATGGAACAAGAATGAAATAGGATATTCCAAAAAGGAGAAGAGCTCAAGCTGTAGCCCAAAATAATGTGTCATACAAAGCTGAGACTAAAGGTGGACATTCAATCGGAAAAGAAGTATTTAAGTATTCCTACGGAGAGAGAGAGACAGATAGAGGCAAAAAGAGTAACAGAGACAGACCAAGACAGAGACTGAGGCAGAGAGACAGAGAGGAGCAGAAATAGGAGGAAAACTAAGGATAGATTTCCTCATCATTGAATCATAAGGATCTCAGGGGTGTGAAAATGGATATGCTAAGTATCTTGATTTGCTTGAACCCCCCTGTCCTCCCTCCAATTATCCAGGTAACTGAGAATAGCTGTGTGAGGACTGGCTATATTAGCGAAGATACAGAGTAGCTTGACATACCAACAATCCTTTGTAGTGACTGAGAACAAACCCAGATGGATGTGAAGTCAATTAAGCTCATACCAGCCTTGAAGCAAACCCTGAGCCATCTGGTTTATGGACCTTCAAGAGACATCCTTATTTTCAGAGGGTCCCCTGACTGTTGGTTATAGGGCTTTTGGACACATCCTGTTTTATGGTTTTTGGAGACATACCCTTATCATAGTGTTTGTGCTCAAGCTTTGAACTATCAGGCCTGCTTATCACCAAGAATGCCTTCTGATTTGTGTATCAAAAGGCCACAGCACTGACACCTTGAATTCCTCACTCCCCCTGTTTCCTGGGTCTCCCCCTCACCTTGGGAATGGGGCTCCCTGCTCATTCCTTTCTGTGACCTGCCCAACTCCTGCATTTCTCCTGCCCAATCCCCTGCCTTCCTTTGTTTAAAAAGCATAAATACCTCACCCTTTCAAACTCCCCTTTGAATAGATGTAGACATTATCTCACTATTCCAGCTTGCAAGCTCCTTCTCAGGCAACAAATGCATTTATAATCGTTATAAACTGTGATCAGACTGGTTTCATTCCAGCTCCCTCCCCTTTTGGACCTTTTTTAATTTAACAGGGATTAGTTAGTGTAATCTCATTTCACACATGCACATATGAGGATATTGAGTCTCATAAAGGTTGAATGACTTGTACTCATATGGTTAGCAGTTTCTGAAATTAGAATTTGAATCTGGGACTTCTGACTCCAAATCTATTCCCTAGAATCACAGAGCTAAGAAGTATCAGAGCAAGATTTGAACTCAGTCCTCCATAATCTAATCTCCATTATCCTCCATAATCTCCCTCACTTTCAAATCACCATCATGATCACAGTTATCATTATCACTAATTATATTTACTGAGCAGCTGCTTTGTAGAAGACACCATATCAGACATTGTGAGAGGGATAAAGCTCTATAAAGTATTGACCCTGCTCTCTAAGAACTTCAATTTTATAAACATCAGGGTTTTCTCAACCCTCCCTTCTCAACTCTGACTCTTGCAATTCCTTGTTTCCTTCAAAACTGCTCAAAGACACCTTCTACATTAGGCGTTCCCTGATCCCTGCCTCCTTCCATTCCCCTGCTACTAGTCGCCTGTGGGAGGGATAAAGATCTATGAAGTATTGACCCCGCTCTCCAAGAGCTTCAATTTTATAAACATTAGGTTTTTTAGCAGAATTAAAATAGAAATTAGAAAAGCAAAGTCAATGAGGAGTATAGAAACGCATCTCTGAAATGCTGAGCAAGAGATTTAAACAGGCATAGTATATAGGACAAAATTAGGAACTGAAATTGAGTAGTTACATAACTAGTACAAAATTGAAGTATATTTCTATCATAGAAGACTAAGCACCCATTATAGTCAGAAAGGACATAATACAATGGGAGAAGTAAGAATCAGCAGATACAGCAGCAAAACACTGAAAGAGAAAGGCATTAAAATTAAGAGCTTGCAACAAGTCTAAGATAAAAGGAATATTTTAAGAATGTGACTAGAAGAAAGATACCAGGGGAAGATGTTCTTTTAGGGACAATGAAATTTAAATGTTATTAACAGCCACATGTTAACACTAGGGGAATCGAGTATGTGCATAATCTTTTGTCTCTAGGGTTAAAGTGCTCTGGTAACTCCAATGGCCAAGTTTAAGCATGAAAAGGAAGTATTGTGACAAGACTGAAACTGTAAAAGCCTTGAAAATGTTATTATTTCCATTATCATTTGAAAAATAAGCAATAATTTGGCATGAGGATGAAATTTATAAACTTGGTGAGATTTGGAACAATCAGAGATTGAGGAGGGAGATAAAAAGCATTTTAAAAAATCACGATTGATATCAGCTCAGAGCAGCAGGAGCCAGTTGGCTACATGTGAACTCAAGAACATGGGACAAGAAGAAATAGTCAAAGAAAACTTGTGGAATCCAGCTTAACAAGAAGTAAGTTTCCTTTATTTATTGAGTGTAAAGGAGACATAACCTAGCATGCTTTTGCTGTACTCATAGTAGCTGAAAAAGAATTGAACTTGGAATAGAGAGAGATCAAGACTCATAGCTTTATTCTAATATTTACTTATTCTGTGACCTTGGACCTCTCTCAACCTCAGTTTTCTCATCTATAAAATGAGGATAATAATAGGCACAATATATAGTAGGTTTTATGTGAGGAATCTAAAAATGTTGTAAAATGTGTGTCGTTAAGCCAGGTGGACAGTAGCCTTTATTGTACTCATTGAGCTGGGGCAATGTGATTGTTTTAGCAATAGTTTATCAACTAATCAGCAGCATACATAGTATGCATAGATACATAGTCTCTGAACTAATTGCTTCTTTTCCCTGAACAAAAAGAAAGGTTGGAATAACACAGAATCATAGAGTATGAGAGCCATTAGGCACCTTAAAGATTAGTATTTAATCTATGGGTTCTTAACCTGGGGTTCATGTGCCCCCATGGGTTCACGGAAAGATTTTAAACAGTTCACAAACTTGGATGGGAAAGAAGTGTTATCTTTTTTTTTTTTTTACCAACCTCTAACTTAAATCTAGCATCTCCCTCCACTATAACAAAAATAATAAATATAATAAAATAATATTATAGATATAAATATAACAAATACAAAAGGCATTTGAGTAGGGTTCCATAGACTTAACCAGATTGCCTAAGAGGTCCATGACCCAAAAAGGGTGTGAGAAAAACTCTTATTTTACGTAAAAAGAAAGTAAAGCCCCTGAAAGTGAAATGATTTGCCCAGGGGTCAACAAGATAGAAAAGCCCAGACTAGAACTCAGTTCCCCTGATTCACAGTTCAGTATGATTCCCACTTAACGATGCTGTTTTCCACAGATTTATCCTCTAATGCTAAAGACATATAGACTGGCTCATAGAGTTAAATCTTTATCTTTTAGTAGTAGGTGGGGGGAAAAAGAAATTATAATTAAATACACAAAGTAGGAATAGACATACATAGAAGCAATAGGAATAGAAAAAAAAGAAAAGGAATGGATGATAATCAAATATAGATTTTTAAACATTAGTCCACTGAGTATAGTTTAAAAAAAATAAAGAGGGGAAGGGAAGATAGGAGGTAGAAAAGGAGTAGGGAGGGGAGGAAAATAAAAAGGGAAAGGGAGGGAGGAGAGGGAGAGATGGGTCAAGGAAGAGGGAAAGAAAGAGAGAAAGGAGAGAGAGAAAGAGAGAGAGAGAGAAGGAGAGAGAGAGAGAGAGAGAGAGAGAGAGAGAGAGAGAGAGAGAGAGAAGAAAATGAGCCTGATAAACTGAGGGCATAAAAACTGATTCCTTCCCATTATTCACAAATGAGAGGACTTTGTCATCAAGGTAGAGATGCAATTTCATGAGGGGCATAGTGAAATATTAAAAGATTTTCCCATTGCAAATAAGGTAATTATAACCACTCAATTAGACAAATCATTGGACCCAACTGAATTACATCCCATGATTCAGAGGGAAACAAAAGTTGCAAGGGAAATGGAAAAGTCTTCAGCAAAGCTTTGTGACTAGCTCTATAAGAAAGGAATAGAGAAAGTAATCACACTGAATCACTAATAGGCACTCTTAGAGAAAACAAATCAAGGGAAGTGGCTTGCTTTATTTGCTTTGTTAAGAAGGAATAAACACATGAATAAGGATTCCTGAAGAGTTATAAATGTGTGATTTAGCTGGGGAGCAGCACTGCATTGATGGAATAAAAATTAATCTCCACAGCCAGGTTGCAGGAAAACATTGCTCTTTCACCTCTCCCAGAAGCTAAGGTGATAGGATTCAACCACCATGGCATGGAAAATAACAGCACTTCATAAAAGGAAAGAAGTTTGACCGGGGCACAGACAGCCACCTGATACCAGCTCTGACATGCACCCATTTCCAAGATCAGGGAAAAGCAAAGAAGAAAGTAGGGGAGAGAAATAGAGACACAGAGTCACAGACAGAGACAAACAGTGAGATAGAGAGACAAAGACAGAGAGAGACAGAGACAGAGAGAGATAAAGACAGAGACAAAGAGCCTCCCCAGACTTAAAGAAAAAAAGAAGGAACAAGAACAAGAAAACAGAATCACCAAAAACACCAAATCTCAAGTTCAGAAGCTTCCTGATCCAATCAAAACTCAAGAACAGAATCCTGATCACAACAAATCTGACAAGCTGATCCCCAGCCTTTGCTTGAAGACTGCCAATTGAGAGAGGGCCAGATACCTCTCAAAAAAGGTCCATTTTTTAATAGCTCTATTACCTAGCATGTTAACTATCCCTACTAGCTCTGTGACCTGAAAATTTTATAAGGATACTACTGTCTTTGTCTTTAGAGGCAGCTAATTGGGGTAGTAGATAGAGCACTCTTCCTAGAGAGCCTGGAGTCTAGAAAACCTGAATTTAAATACAGGCTCTATTACTTACTAGCTGTGTGACCCTGGGAAAGTCATTTAGCCTCTGCATTAGTTTCCTCAACTGTGAAATGGGGATAATAATAGCAGCTACCTACCGAGATTATTATGAGGATCAAATGAGATCACATATGTAAACATTTAGCATGGTGCTTGGCCTGTTGTTCAGTCATTCAGGTGCATCCAACTCTTCGTGACTTCATGGACCATACTGGCCATGGTTTTTGCTTTTTTTTTTTTAATTTATGAAATAAAAAAAGCATTTCCATAACATAGAAGAATAATAAAAAGATGATTGCACATGAAACTGCAAATCTATTTTGTACAACTTGCTATTCCTTTTAAATATATAATAAATTTATCATGTAATTTTTTTTTCTTTTTCTCTCGCAGCCACCCCAGTCTAGAGATGGCCGTAGACACAAATATGTGAGTATATGTATGCATACATATGTATATGTATATATAATCATTCTACACATACTTCAATTCATCAGTTTTTTCTTTTGGCAAAGATGCTAGAGTAGTTTGTTATTTCCTTCTCCAGCACATTGTACAGATGCAGAAATGGAAGCAAACAGGGTTAAGTGTCTTGTCCAAGGTCACACAGCTAGTGAGCGTCTGAGATCAGATTTGAACCCAGGTCTTTCTGACTCCAGGCCCAACACTCTATCCACTGAGCCACTTACCTGCCTCTTAGCCTGGCACATAGTAAGTGCTTATAATAAATGCTTATTCCCCATCCTCCCCTTCCTAAACAACTGCCAAAATGTTGATCCTAAAGCACGTCTGACAACATCACTCACTTATTCAAATTCTAGTGACTCCCTATGTCTTCTAGGATTGAATAGAACTCTCTGGTTGTCACACCTGACTCCCTGCTACCTCTACAATTTTATTAGGCATTACTTGCCACTATGCACCCTTAAGTCTAGACCAGTGGCTCTTAACCCTTTTCTTAAATTATTGAACCCTTTGATGATCTGATAAATTATATGGACTCTTCAGAATAACATTTTACCTACATTTATCATTGAAGGAAATGCTAAATTTCAGTTAGAGGCTAGTAAAAATGAAGATGTAATTTTTCCCATTCAAGCTCATGGATCCCCTGAAATCTATTCATGGACCCCAAGTTAAGAACTTCTATTCTGGATAAACTGGATTTCTCATTTTCATCACATATGATGCTCCATCTCCCATGTCTGTGCCTGACACAAGCAGTCCCACATCCTTAAAATGTACTCCCTTCTTCACCCCTGCCTTTAAGAATCTTATTTCCTCCCCAACCAATTTCACAAGTCAGCTTCTGCATAAGACCTTTTTTTCATCCCCATAATGTCTAGCGCCTTCCCTCTCAAAACTGCCTTGAATTTATTTTGTATATATTTATATACGAAAATATTGCCTCCACTGATAAGATGTAAGTTCTTGGGGCAGCTAGGTGGTGCAGTGAATACAGCACTGGCCCTGAAGTCAGGAGGACCTGAGTTCAAATCTGGCCTCAGACCAAACACTTGACACTTACTAGCTGTATGACCCTGGGCAAGTCACTTAACCCCAATTGCCTAAAAAAAAAAAAAAAAAAAAAAAAAAACAATAAGATGTAAGTTCTTTAAGACTAATGACTATTTCAAGTGTCTTTGAATCTCCACCCTCCAGTTGGTTGTCTAGTTAATAATAAATGCACGTTGATTCTTGACCTATTGTTCACAGATTCCATTCTTTTCACATAAAAAAAAAAACATAGATACTGTCTGCCTTCTCCAATACTATTCTGTCTTTCCCATTCCCATGGCCTTTCAAATATCACTTCCAGTGGTTCAACTCCACATGTTGTTCTTTAAATAACCTAGGACATATTTTAACTGAACCTCAAGAACTGAATTTATCAAAAGTATCGAAGTGCTGTCTTACTCTCTATTTAAATGTCATTGTCCTTGGCAGAAAAAGTAGTAGAAGCAAAATAAAAATTGAACAGCTCTGCTTTATGTCTTTAGTTATCATCATAACATCACAGCTACCATAAGCAATGTTCCTATCCTTTCTCTGATCTTCCTCCTTTCCTCAATAGAGAAAAAAAAATCTTTATTTTCCTTAGCTTTCCTTGCTTGCTTCAGCTCATTTTGACCTTTAACACTCCTGACATCATTCATTATCCATACACTAATATATCTTGCTTTCATGTTAACTGTCCTCTTCAATTGCCTTTTTTCATCTTCTCTACTTATCTTTTTAAAAAAATCTAAGGTGTTTTATGAATTCTCTCCACATCCATATGGATAATTTGGGAAGCCAGCTTCTGAGATAGTTGTAATGATGTCTAAGTGAAGTACCTTAGAGAGACTGGAGGATACATAGACATTCTGTAACTGGCTCTGGCTGGCTGGCTATATGGTGACTGGCTGAAAGACATCTTTAAAAGCTTGTCAGTCTCAACCTTAGCCTCAGTCATTTTTTGCCATTCTTACTTCAGCTATCCTATAGTGGTGGGACACCTCTCCTCTTAGAATTTGGTGAATGGCTATGTGGTCCTAGGAAGCCCTGGAAGCCCTCTCCCTTCTGGAAGACAGGCTCTGTTCTTGGTCTTAACACTTACTCTTCTCTATTTTAGATAAAGGTAGTGAAAACTCTGGGAAAGTACCTCAGCATTCCAGCATTCCACAGTCTGGGTTTGTAACCAATGCACCACTGATGCCCTGAGGAATAAGGAATGATTTTCAGAGTGACTTTCTGGACCCAGGCTAATAGATGCTGGGATGATGATTCATCTGTGCCACATCTGGACATGAACTTAGTAGGGCCAATGCTATGTAGTAACTGGGATAAGTTTTAAGCCTGTTCCCTTGGAGACAGAGGTGCTGTATCATGGGAGATTATGCCCCTGAATTGTTGGGGGAAAGCGTTCATACTTTTGTTCTTGATCCATCTTGTCTGCAGAAGTAAAAGAAGGCATGCCATGAACTATCTCCCCTGAGCAATAAGTAAGGCTTGAATAGATAGAAAGGAAGGTAGGGCACTGAAAAAGAGGAAAACAATGAAAATTAAAGAGGAAATAAGCATAATGTGTTTCTGAAAATAGTAAGAATTAACATTATTATAGCATTTTATGTACACTATCCCATTTGATCCTTTCAATGGCCTGGTGAGGTAAGTACTATAGATGAAATCCTCATTTACAGATGAGGAAAATAAGGATAAGTGAGGTTAAATGATTGGCCTGAGGTAATATGATTTGTGTCCAAGACAGGATCTAAACCCATAATAAAAAATAATAATATGTGAAAAATCATTTCAGGAAGATGAGCACTAGCAAATGAAGAAGTTGGGGGGGTTCTTTGAAAGACATGGAGCTTGAGCTGATTTTTGGAGGTAGCTAAGACTTTCAAGGGGCAGAAATGAGGATAGAAAAAATTCTAGGGAGATGGAAAAGTCTATGGAAAAAGCATGGGATCAAGAGATAAAATGTCAAATACAAGAAACATTGAGGTGGCCAGTTTGACTGAAACGTAGAGTTATGAGGGCACACAGTGGGTAATTAGCCTGGAAAGGTAAAGTGGTACCAGATTGCAAAGGACTTAAAATACCAAGCAAAGGAGTTTGCGTTTTTTTCCTAGCAGAAACAGTGAGCCACTAGGGAATACAGTCCAACCAAGAAGTAATCAGTGCATAAAGTATTACTGTACAACTATAAGATTTTAAAAATATTTAATGTCTTATGGGGTATTGGTATGTGATACAGAGTGTGGCAGGTGCACTCAAGGACAGCCATAACAACCCCATCCCTATTCACACACATACATACTCAGTGTTATTGGCTTATCTTCTTATTACGTATTTATATCTCTGTGTTCAAAGGAAGGTTAATTGTATACTTTGAATATTATCATAAGTTATTAAAGTCACATAAAATTCTTTCTCCTATCAGCAACCCCTACCTCAAAGAAAATTTGGGAAATATCTTCTCTTATAGTTAAAACTTTTCCACTCTTAATTTCAAACTTAGATCTTATTTATTTAAGCAAAATTGCTTTTAATGATTTATAATTTACTAGTCTTACCAAATAATATTGAAACACAAATTTAGATAAGAAATAAGTTTGAAATGAGCCACCTCACTCAGGGGAAGGATAGATACTGCTAATTGGAACTCTTCTCATCAATTACAATTTCCAATTGCCATTTAGTTTGATCTCAGCTCCTATCCATCTCTGCCACATGCAAGTTTCTATCATTTCTTTGTTCAGTTCAGGCCTTATTTATTTGTACCTTACTCTCATCTTTACACCTCCCCTGTTTGTGCTGCTCTCAAGGAGTTCACAGTCTAATGAGGGAGACAGCAAATAAACAACTATGTACAAATAAGACATATACAGAATAAATTGGAGATAAAGGAGAGAAGGTACTACCTTGAACTGAAGATGTAGCCTTACTCCAGGAACTGATACTCATCTGTGATAGTGAGAGTTGGGATAAATATCCTCAGAGCTTATTTGGGCTACATATGATTTAATCCATGTGGTTACTCCCTTAGCATGAACTCTTTATACATTCTTATTCTATATGATTCTTATCCAATCTTCCTCCATAGAGGATCCACTCAATGCAATAGAAGCCTTTCCCTCATTTTAAATAACTTGTGGGTACCAATGCACTAGACTGACCGCCCATCTATAGTTTCTCATTCTTCCTTCATAGCTGCCCAGTTGCCTTTCCAGTCATAGGTGATACTATCTTTTCTTCTCTTACTTTCTCTCTCAGGCAGAATACAATTTGGGATGATTATTTAAAAAGCATGTTCTTTCTCAGGTTTTGCACACAGGACCAATTTTTCCCTGGTCCTAAAAGAGATGACAGGCATTAGAGTCTAACTGAAATTATATGGACCAAGTGGGTAGCGAAATGTGTTTACTCTTCCCTCAGTTCCCTCTCTAAGAGTAAGAAGTAATTTGGACACATTAAAAAATAAATGCTATCCTGGCTTTTGTGAATTTTGCTGAAATGTGCCAGATCAAAAACAAAAAAAGACTCTGAGACCTTAGTCTCTTGAGTAAATATAGTTGCAAGCCCTGGAAATTTTTAGAGCATTGCTAAAGTTGGGCAAAGGAAATTTTTCCAGCTAAACAGGATATTACTTTTGATACAAATGTTTTAGCTAATACATTCCTAGGAGTGCAATGGAGGCATTTCCTATTCATCGTTGTTATCATGGCAGCTGACAAGCAGGAAGGGAGCCAGAGTGATTGAAATTCCTGGATAACACTATTGGGTTGGATCTGTCATTGAGCTGACAGTCCAGGGAACAGAAGTCATTGCAGCTGGGAGATGGGAAATTCAAGAGAAAAAGAGTCATTCCTACCATGGTGGCCTATTGAGGGGCCCCACATCACCTTCTTTACCCTTTTCTGTCAACCTCTGCCTAAACTTGGCCTCAGAACAAGGATACCCAGGACATAAATAAGGGCACTGGTTTTCCATAGAACAAAGCCCAAAGTTGGAACTCTGGGATGCTCCAGTAATGCTGGCAGAAATCTGAAAAATGACAGTGGCGTGAAAATAGATTTTAAATTAATATTTATCACTGACATCCTAGGAGGACATATTATACATTCCAGAAGGGTAGAAGGGTCAGCATGGGCAAAAGAGTTTCTAGGACCTGATCCAAAGCTGAAATAAGTACAAACTCACTTGTGGACCCCTGCAATCACTTATTTGACCTTATTATTATAGAACATTAGAGTTGGGAGAATCCTTAAAGAAAATTTAGTTTGAGGCCTCCACTTTACAAAGGAAGAAAGTGAGTCCCAGAAAGATGTGCCTGGCCCACATGAGTGGGTGGCAGAGCTGCAACTAGTCCCTGAATCTACTGGCTCAGAATCTAGGGCTCTCTCCACTAACATTGCTTCCTTATTGTCATTAGAGCCAGAATGAGTTTTCCATGAACAATTATTATCAATGACAAAAAAATTGAATCCAGATGGCAATAAACTAATTTAGACAGTTGGGAGGATCATTCCTCATCTGTAAGCAACTTTGGGATTAATATCAATGTTGTTCTTCCTAATCCCCACCTGTCTAATACTGTACTGGAGGTATAGTAACCAGCATATATGATAAACTAAGTCTTTGTAGATTGTTTGACAAAGCACACAGTGAAGTAGACTTGGCAATTGTACGTGGAGTTGGAATTTGTATAGATAAGCAATCTGGATGAATTGGGGTGGGACAGAGAGAAAAATGAGTTTTTCCATAGAATTCTTTTTCTCTGAATTTTCCAGGTTGGTTGAATGCACAAATGGAATTCATTAAATGTTACCAATTTTCCCCTTTATTCCACACTTTAAAGATCTAACTTGAGAGTAGCCCATAATAGTTCTCTCTCAAGTTCACCATTCTGGAGGCCAGGCAGTCACATACTACTGAGTTCCTGTTTTCCTGGCTCCATGACAAAGACTATGGTCTCCTCTATTTCTCCTCTTCTTTCCTTACCTCTTCTATGCTCCTAATCTTCACCTGTTTCTATCTCTTTTCCTTATATTTTACTGGGGATACTTGATAAAAAACAAACAAACAAAGAGGGAATCAGCTGAGTCCCACAGTGTTTTCCTATACATGCACTCCTCTTTTATTGGAAACAGAGAGTGAAGCCAGAAAGTATAGCATTTATGAATAACAAGAATAGGAACTCTTGGTTGGCATGAGGCTCCAATGAGATTATGTGTGGAAAGAACTTTACAAACATTAAGGTGCTACAAAAATACCGGTTATCATCACCAACTATCATTATTTTTCCTTGTAGTATCTGGCACAATGTGGATATATAATAAGTCGTTGTTGATTAACAGATGTCAAAGTCTCAAGTCGAAGCTGTTAAGGCCGTGTTTTTGCATGATTTAAGGCACAACAGAGCTAGTGAGACACCCATTGGTTTGAGCAAGTGAATTATCCTTAGTGTACTGTTAGTCACAACACCCATTCTACCCACCTACCACTACAACACGTCTTAATAGTAGCAACCTCATTTTGAAGCTGTTTATAGTTTGCTCAAGATTTCTAATCCTTTGCTATGCCAGATCAGAAGCCTTATTTACTTAAAACATTCTATCCAGTAAGCATCTCTGAAAAAGTGAATAAAGTTGTCAAATAAATGTTATGAGAGGCCTAGGAATCCAGGTATTGTGCTAAGGACTGATTGGTAGGGCAGTTTTGTTTTGCCTCAACAAGTTATTATTAGGACATTTCTCCTCTTACCCTTTTGCCCTGAAAGGTCTGAGTTCTTTTTAGGTGCAATCACATTTCAATCCCTAAGCAAATACTACGTCCCATAAAACAGCCCCTCAATCTTATACAGAGTCTTGTATTGAGCTTATATTGTGTCTTTTCTTTGAAATTTGTTCATGAAGCACTTTTCTCTAAGTAGAGGAGAGCAAAGCTAAAGTCCTAGATATGGAGCTAATTCCTGCTTAAGACACTTATTAGCTGTATGATCCTGAGTAAGTCATTTAACATCTCTGAGCCCCTGTTTCCTTTTCTGTAAAATGTAATTGTAGGAATCAAATGAAATAAGTACATAAAATATTTTACGAAGCCTACAGCTCACATAAAAATTAACTATTATGAATATATGTATATACACACACACACACACACACACACACACAAACAGAGGGAGAGAGAGTTTTCTTGGCAAAGATACTAGAGTAACTTGCCATTTCCTTCTACAGCTCATTTGTACAGATGAGGAAACTGAGGCAAACAGGGTTAAGCGATTCACCTAGGATCACACAGCTAGTAAGTGTCTGAGGCCAGATTTGGACGCTTGAAAATAAGTCTTCCTGATTCCAAATCCAGTGTTCTATCCGCTCCACCTAGCTGCCCCTGCAAAAGTTGAAAGATTAGTAGTGACCAGAAAAAGCCTACATTCCTCACTGATAGATATTATATTAAAAATCAGAAAATATACATAACCCTTTTAGTAAAATCTTCTCTTAAAATAGAATTAAATATAACCAGAAAATCCCTGGTTCTGTAACATATACATATACTCCATAATGACTTCTCAATCAATATAATTTTTTAAAAGTTTGACAAGTTTGATTTGTTGAAAAGAATACTTGATATGGAGTTAGGGTATCGGGTTTCAAATGATTATTCAGCCAATCATCGCCTTGGCTCCTTGGACAAGTCATTGCCTCTCTTTGAAACTCAGCTTCCTCATCCATGAAATTAAGGAGCTGGACTAGTTTATTTCAAGATAGCTTCCAGCATTAAAATTCTAGTGTCCTCTTGCATGTAGTTAATTCTAGACTGTCTAGACTATTTAGATGATCTATAGACCCTACATTCATGAAGATCATAATCTGAAGAGGGGCTATGAACTAGAATTTAAATTTAGCACCTGGGGCACTCCTTACATGAGTCCCTTAAAAAAGCTACCGCATATTCAAGATGCTTTCAGGATCCTAATTCTCCCAAAATCAAAGCACTCAAGCCACCATGGATAGGTTTATTTTCACCAGTCTGCCAGAGGACATAATTAGCTCCAAGTAAAGACACTGAATGAAAGGGCATAGTAATAAATGGAGTACTAGAGCATCCTCTTCATAAACCTGAGATAATGATTATAAATCTCTTAGCACAGTGCCTGGCACATGGTAAGTATTATATAAAAATGCTAACTATTACTATCATTATAATAAAAATTGTTATTATTCTTATCATTATCATTATCATTATTATCCCATGGTATACCCTCTCACAAATACACACACTCAATAGGAAAAGTAGACACATAAAGGATTCATGAAAGGGCACACAGATAAGAAACCTCTGTGGTTATTGTACTTATGTGAAAGGATCCATGTAGGGCACATGTGGTTCATGCAAGAGAGATATGCATGTATCTCTATGTAAACAGAACAGATTTTTGGGATGGCAAAAATCCCAACATACCTCAACACTTCTTCTCTGACGCTCTAGCAATGCTCAGGCCTGCTCTCTAATAATAGTTGTCTTGTCCCTGCCCCACCACCCTCAATGCATCACTGCTACTCCCAAGTTTCTGATGTTCATACAACCTCCATTATAATAGTAGTCTGCAACCTGATGCTTTCTTAGTACTATCAAGTCTCTAAACTTCTTGGTCACTGAGCCTCTAGGCTCCCTGGGTCAGTGACTTTCCATACCAAATCATTAATTACCCCAACTCCAATACCCACTCCCTCATTTCTTGCTCCTTTTGCTTCTAGGAAAACCTGAATTCAAATCTCACCTTGACACATACTGGCTACATGACTGAAGACAAGTCATTCAACCTCTCTGGGCATCTCTTTAAGACAATTACTTGTAGAAAAGGTACTGACCCCTTATACTACATTGATAGAGGAAACTTTCTCATTGAAATGATTTCCTAAACCAATGAAATAATAGGCCCAAATAGAGAGGTAGATACAGATTTTTTTTTTAAATGGGAGCATGGCACAGTCAGATTTATGTTTTAGGAATATCAATTGGACAGCTATTTGGAAGATTGATTGGAAAGGGGTGATATCAGATGGTGTAGACTACTTTGAGCCTCCTCAGTAAAACAATATATCTCTATTTTCATATCAGGTTGGAATATAATCATGATATTCTGCAGCTAGGAGTGGTCAAGTGCCACGACTTAGCCCTTCCTCCTTTGGCAGTTACTGACTGACCTCTTTCTTATTGGTACCTGTAGCTCTTTATCTTCATTCCTTGGAGTACAAAAAATGGCTTCCTTCTCAGGGTCTTTCTAAAGGAAAAGCCTTAACCCTGTTTCCTAAATTAAAAAAAAAATTCAGTGGTATTTGGTCTTTCAGACTTTCTTTGCATCATGTTCTTCTGCCCTGCAACCTCCTGACACTGGTTAGGATTCTTCCTTACATCTTCACACTCATTTTTCCATTTTGTTTTCTCTTTGATAAATTTCTTACATTATTTCATGGAAGCCTTCCTGATTATTTATAACATAAATAAGAATTCATCCAACTTTTTCAGCATCTTTCTTACAAGGGAGATTAGTCTATTGTTTTGTTCACACATAGCTGGTACTTGACAGCTAGGTGGTGCAATGGATTGAGCACCAGGCCTGGGGTCAGGAGGACCTGAGTTCAAATCCATCCTCCATCACTACTAGCTGTATGACCTCAAGCAAGTCACTTAACCATGTTTGCCTCAGTTTCCTCATCTGTAAAATGAGCTGGAGAAGGAAATGTCAAACCACTCCAGTATCTTTGCCAAGAAAACCCCGAATTGGGTCACAAAGAATTGGACATGATTAAAATAATTCAACAACAACAGCTATTGCTTGGCATCAAAAGAAACACAAACAAAGCAAGCACATTCTATGCGTTACTGAAAAATTTCCCTTGTCTTCCATCCTTCTTTAAATTGAAATCTTCAGTTCTCCCTCACTGCTAGCTCTTGTGACTAATTCTAGATGCAATTCATTATTGTGAATAACGCTCCTAGTCATTTGCTAGTTGTATCCATGGCATTAAGAAACAGGCTACAGCATTGGGGGCTCCAGAGCAAGGCATTCTAGTCTCTAGTTACAGGCTTATAAATGGTGGGGCAACATGCATAGAGAGCTAGCCTAGGGGGTCACATAAATCTGGGCTCCAGTCCAACTTCTGAACTCTACTGACTGTGTGACCCTGGGCACTAATATCTCAATAACTCAGGAAGCTATCTAAAATTATAAATTGCAAGGAGTTTCCTCACTGAGTGGCCTATACTGATAAAATAAACAGTTCTGGACCATATTAGAGGATATAATCCAAGGTTACTTCTGCCAAATACTGACTCACTTTTAAACCATCTTGCAATATCTTTCCTCAAAAACTCATCTTCCTTTCACTGTCATCCCCACTAATCCACCAGTGTTTTTCTCTTCTTAAATCCTGAGCTAACAAAATGATGAATTCTAAATGTTTTTAATTATCATTAATTATCACATAATTATCTGCATGCTTTTATTCAAATGTACTACTCTATGAGAATTTTAGGAAGGTGCCAAACACATACTATTGCATCTGTTTAAGGGAGAAACTTCTCTCAGTCAGTCAATAAACATTTACGAAGTGCCTACCATGTGCCAGGAACTGTGATGAGTGCTAGGCATACCAAAAAAAAAAAAAAAGACAAAAAAAAAAAACCCAGTCCTTGACTTCAAAGAGCTCACAATCTAGACAAAAGCAAATAAATATATACAAACAAGCTATGTACAGGTTACATATATACAAGATGTACTATCCCTTCTTTCAGGAAAGGAGAAATCAATTCCCCCATCCTTACATAGACCCATCAAGGGTATCTTTCTCTAGGTTTCTGAAAGCACAACTGGATCTGAAATCAGAGGATCTGGTTTTGAATCCCTGTCTAATATTTATTGCCTGACTGATCTTAAATAATTCACTTCACTTCCATGGGCTTCAATTGTCTTCAGAGTTTAAACATAGGGCAGAGAGCACCCCATTGGCACCTACATACTTTGCATCTATTTCGAGTAGGGATATAGAAATATATCATCCCCATCTCACTTCTAGTTACCGGAGAAAATAATAAGTCTTTAAAAGAGGAGGAAACAATTGGCCTTTATGAGCAGATTGAGAAGCTAGCTTTCTGTTGTTAACAGGGTAGGACTCCATGAATCCTAAACTATCCTGTCCTTTAAAAGGGTCTTCATTCCTAAAAAAAATTAATCTGACAATCATTAGATGTAGAATATTCCAATAATTTGGTAGATATGTAATCTAATTGATGCAGGGACACCTTCAGACAGTGTGCCTTTTGATCCTGTGTGATTCTTGTTTATACATTCCCAAAAATTCTTCACAGGATTATATATCTAACAGAGATAATCTATCTGACCATCTTCATTCTTGCTTTAGGATTAGCCTACCCCCTTTCCCAGTTGTGTGTGTATGTATGTATATATGTGTGTGTATACATATTTATATATGATACCTTTTAACTGGCATTTGTTCTTCTTTGAAGATTTGCTGTAGCTATACATATGTGTGTGCCACTTTTCTCTCCATTGATGACTGGTTAACCAACCATTTGGAAACTGCAGTACTAGAACAATAAGTTTGTTATTTGAAACAAGTTTCGTTTCAAAAAGTAGATTAGAGTTGTGAGAGATACTGCATATTTTGTTAAATATAATCAAGCTTAAATAATTCCTCCTAGTCTATTGGGATAGAGTTTAAGATTGGAAAGCATGTTTGTTTTATCTGAAAGCATGGAAAGTATGTTTTACCTGAAAAATTGCAAGCATGTAATTTGTCTTCCACTCCTCAGGGAAAATTTAGAAGCATACTATAGAGGCTCTAACAATGTTAAAGGTAATTTTTCTCAGAATTTTTTTACACTTGACATTATTAGGACAGGAGTAATACAGACACTAAAAAGGCAGCATGTCCTCTCTAGTTCTGGTTTCCTGCTAGGTCTACAGCCATATTTCTTTCTACCAGGCCATCAGTCAGAGGAGGCCATATATTTCTCTGGTTCCCTGCCAAGACTAAGACTACATCTCAGTTTCTTATTATCTGTCTGGTTAGCTGTCAATCTATCTCATGGTAAAGATGCATATTGCTCTCTCTGTAAGACCTGCCAATCATTCAGCCTATTTGCTCTCTCTTCCCTTCTCTTTTCCTCCTGCTAAACTATATGATCCTGTGTCAAATGAGCCTAAGAGGGCCAAGGAGAACCATGTGGGTGTGTAATATAATTCCATCCATATTGCAAGAATGTGTGTGTGCATTTATGTCTTAGATTATTTTGTTACTTTGATAGATCAGTGATTTCATCAAGATGGTCTCTCCCTCCAGTGCTACAGATTACAAGCATGCCTTCTCATGCTATGGGATTTTTGTCCATAGACTCCCATAAATCCTCTGTATGAGGTCTGCCTGACATACTGCTGCCCCTTCGCCAGCTCTCTTGAGATTGTGTAGATACAGAAGTCTATCAGTCATTCCTCCTCCTCATTTGATTGTCAATAATAACAACATGCATTTATTAAGCATCTACTAGATTCAATTAACTGAGACTGTGCTAGCTTTACTAACTAATTAATCTACTAATTAGTTAATCTACTATGTGCCAGGCACTATGCTAAGCCCTGTGGATAAAAGAAAGGCAAAAGACAGTCCTAGCTCTCAAGGAGATATATCTCTTTGGTACTTTATTTCAATTCTGCTTACTAATTCCCCTCTAGCCCAGAGTCTACAAAGAAGATATATTCAATAATTCACCAAGCATTTATTAAGTACCTACTGTGTGCTGAGCACTGTATTGCTTTTTGTCTTCCATGCTTGAAGAGGACCAAAACGACATCATGATGTTGAAGTCAATGCACATTGGGTCCAGCTGCAGTGATCTTACCAATACAAGAAGACTCTATCACAGGTCAGGCACAAATAGACCATATGACCACTTAGGAGGGAGATATCTCTAAATCTGTATATCTCATTTCTTTCGAACTACCACAATTTTGCTTTGCTCATAGAACCAGTACCTTCTTTCCTGGGAACCACCATGCTGGACAATCCTATGCTGGTGTCTCCCATGTCTCACAATCAATACCAAAGTACTTCAGAAAGAGCTTTAGAGTATCCCTCTATCATTTCTTCTGTAAGTGTCTGTCTCATGTGAGTTCTCTGTAAAATAGTCTTTCAGGCAAACTTACATTTGGCATTCAAACAATATGTTTAGCCCATCAGAGTTGTACTCTTTGCAGTAGAGTTTGAATGCTTGGCAGTACAGCTTGAAAAAGGACCTCAGTGTGTCATACCTTATCCTTCCAGGTGATCTTCAGAATTTTCCTAAGAAAATTCAAATGGAAGCAGCATAGTGCTGGTAGAGTATTCAAGTTTCATGAGCACTGTACTAAGTATTGGGAATGAGAAGACAATCAATTCATCCATCAATAAGCATTTATTAAGCACCCACTACATGACAAGCAGTAAGCTAGATGTTGAGTATATGAATACAAAACTAAAACAAACCCTGCCTTCCAAAAACTAACAATCGACTAGAAGGATATAGCATATTAGTTGTAATCAGTATATGTAAGTTCTAGACAAAATAAATAGTTATTAGTGTGGGAGAAGGGAAGGTTAACAAATGGAGGATCCAGAAAAGACCCACTGAAGGGGTTAGAATCTGAGCCTTATATGGGGAACAGAAAAGTAGGCCAAATTGACTGGAGAAAAGAAGGTAAGAGGGAGTATATCAGTTTTTCTAGAGCATAAGGCATATGATGGAGCACAGCATGTAATTAGCCTGGAAATATAGACTAATGGTCTTTAAATTCTGAATTGATCAGTTTACATTTTATCACAGGAGACATAGGTTTAAGGGGAAAATAATAGTTCTGTTTGGGGCATGTTGAGTTAGAGATGCTGGTAGAAGTAGCCATCAGAAAGCTGAGGATGTGTATAACTACAGTTCAGGAGAAATAATGAGAAAGACATAGCATGTTTGAATGCCTAGGGGAAAGGTCAGTGGTAATGTAGCCGCAGGTGTGCTAACCCACCTAGCCCATGCTTTATGCATGCCTGTGAGTATGCAATGAATTAGGCTTAGACTTTAATAGAAGAGGGGGACAGGCTGGTGTGTATTTAGGAAAACACATAGTAATTTCAATGACCCCAGGTTTCTTCCTTAAACTAAGGCCATCTTTATAAAGCCAATATTCTCTAGGCAATCTCACATGGCAACAAAACTTGGAATAGCATAGTTTCCATAATATTAAAATAGCAGGTCACACAAAGGACCACAGAGAGATACAAGGAGGATGTGAGCAGGTTGTAGACTTCTATCTTAATGATTATTATTAACAATTATATGCACAATTTATAAAAGAAATTTTCAATTGATTTTATACTTTTATTAAGCTAGAAATTTCCCTTCAAGTCCTAGTACTTGTCAGTCCTCATTAACTACCCCTGTCCACCTTGAGAAAAGTGTTCTCTGTCTCATTGAGATTCAGCTGTCTGCAAAGTTTATTAGTCACATGTAAAAGTTCCCTAGCATCCTAGGAGATCCCAGGGAATTGAATTGTTCCCCAACTACCTTATCTTAGTAGAGTTTGTAATAAAATAGTGCGACTTTTCTGGGGAGAAGTTCATCTTAGATATGGAATAACTAGCTAGAGAAAAGTATGAAAAGCTGTTTAAGGAAGAGTGAGTGAGTAAGGTCTCAAATGAGACTCTGTTCTGAAAGTGAGAGAGACTAAAATCAGTGGGAGAAAAAATTAGACACAATTGTATTTTCTGGACATATTCTGTGAAACTGGTTTATTTGAAAGTATTAAGTTGGGAGAGTCAGAGAGGAGAAAAGAAGAGAAAAATGTTCCTTTCCTATAATTCTGAGCTAACACAGTCAGTTAATGTTTATCCTATGCGTTAAAGTACTTTGAAAAATATATTCTCTAAAGTACTATATTTCACTTTTTCCTAAGTCAAAATCAGATGATCTGACAAATTATTTTGCTATATATCTGTATTCAGCGCATGAGTAGAGTTTTAGTAAGACTTAAAATGGGCTTTTAAAAAAATAAATGGGGAGCAGCTAGGTGGCACAATGGATAGAGCACTGGCCCTGGAGTCAGGAGGACCTGAGTTCAAATCCAGTCTCAGACATGTAACACTCACTGGCAGTGTGACCCTGGGCAAGTCACAACCCCAATTGACTAACACAAAAAAAAAAGAAAAGAAAAGAAACATTATTCTAAACCAATATTAATAACCAATAAATGCCTGCTTCCAAGCATTGCTTTCTAAAATAAAACATTAAATAGCTGTGGTACATTGGGCACCTCACTTAACTACACTGAACCTCAGTATCTCTAGCTCCAAAAATGAAATTGTTGGATGAGGCAATCCTTACAGCACTTTAAAGTTCTAGAAGGCCATGATTCTATAACATTAGCAGAGAACATAACTCTTTCTGTGGAACTGGGTAGTGTGTTTCTAAATGTATCCATTTTCTTCCAAGAAAAAAATTGACCACATGAGTTTGGCCAACCAATGAAAGAGGTTTTCAGCTGACTTCCTCAAAATAAGGAGTGGCAGATGGAAAAAGAAGGAAATCTGAGGAGATGTGAAAGAACTTAATGTCCAAATTGGGGTACTTGGCAATATATTCCACACAGTAATTATGTGACTTCATAAAATGAGCTTTTATAAAAGTTTTTTTTCTTATCCACCCAATTACATTTAAGATTGATTTTATTCAATATACAATAAGAATAAAGATCACAAATAATATTTCCTTCATGGATTAAGTAAAGAAAATCTGAAAGGGAACCTAAATTAAAAATTCTTGCTTTTTTGTGATTCATAAGGAAAAAATAAATAAAACAACTACTTTGACCTCATCCCATAGGTGAATTTTAATGGTCTTTTGTCTTCTGAAAGAAAAATCACAAAGGGAAAAAATTAAGAGAACAGGAAGTATTAATTCAGGTAAATCATACACATACATGCATGCATGCACATACATACACACATACACCCTAATACTATTAAAGATTAAAAAGAGGGAAAGGAAAAGAGAATGAAAGCATATCTTCTTAGCAAGTATACCGTCAGGGCATCCTTGTTCGTTGTACCTTCTTTTCCCTCACTCCCAACTAACTCATTCAGTTTGTCTGAGATCAGAATTGAGACCCTTTAATTTATAAAGGCCACTGCATCCTGGACCATAGCCAGTTGTCTTGATCTTTGTCTTGCCACTGGATTGTAATGACTCCGGAGGAAAGGGTAAGGCTGAGGACTTTGCTCAGCTCTGTCTCGCTTAAATCCGATTCATGTGTAAGTCAGGACATCACCCTTGTGATGCCACTGGTCCTCTTTGAGAACAAAGGATTCACAACAGCAACTAACTCATTATCTAGCCTTAAATAAATCTTTTACCCTAATGGGCCTTCATTTCCTCATATGAAAAATGAAGGAAAATATAATGTTTAAGATCTCTTCCTGCTGTAAATTTTTGATCCTATGATAAAGAGACTTTCCCTAAAATTTTGGTCCTTGTTATTGACAAGTATTCTCAAGATAAATCCGTTGAGCTAGGCTTCTGGAACCAGTCATGAATGCTGCTTGAGCCATCAATTAGTAATATAATTTTATGCTTGACTTCCCACCCAACTCATTGATGATTAATTTTCTAAATTTTGAGTCAGGGAATTTCATGCACTTCCAAATACCCTAATGGGTACCCCAAATCAAAATTATTTGTGGAGGAAAGGGTAATGGTGGCTGCATAGAGAAGTGGACATAGTACTCTACCATACCCAAATCCTCCACAATATCTGAACTATATCATGGCTGTGTTGGAGCCAAAGGGTGAAATATCTGGAAAAGAGTGAGGAGATTAAGTTTCATGCTTGGTCTTCACATATCACATCCATATTCTAAGTCCAAAGTTCCCAGGACAATTTCAAATAACTATTACCTAGAAGCAGTTAAATGATGCAAAAAATAGCTAATTGATACCTCCATTGGTACTCTAACTAATACTTGCCACCTTCATTTGTACTCTAATACATACCCCAACATTTCTTGCATTTGACCTCTTCTCTCTACTCACATAGCTAATGTTTTAGTTCAGGCCTTCATCACCCTTCACCTGGCCTATTAATTGACCTCCATGCTTCAGTCTCTCCATACTCTAATATATCTTTTGCACAACTGCCTTTAAGCACAGATATGTCCATGTCCAAGTCACTTTTCTATTCAATAAACACCTGTAACCACCTTGTACCCTGAGGATGAAATTTAATCTCCTTTGTTTGGCTCCTAAAGACCAGCAACCAGGCTCCAACCTATCTTTCTACTCTTATTATAGATCACTCTCTTTCCTACACTCTATAGTCCAGCCAAACTGGCTTTCTCTCTGTTCCTCACACATGTCACTCAACCTCTCATCTCCATGCTTTTGCATTGGACGTATTCCATACCTATAATGCATTCCTTTACCACCTTTACCTCTTAGAATCCCTTATTTCCTTCAAGACTCAGCTCAAACACTACCTTCTACAGGAGATCTTTGTATTTAATATATTTATATATGTGTATATGTGTATGTGCATGTGTGTGTATGGTACAAATACTTATAAAGGTGCAGATTGTCTCCCCAAAGAGAATGCAAATTTCCTGCAAGCAGTGAATATTTCTGTTTTTATTTTTGTTTTGTTTTGTTTTGCTTTTTTTGGTGAGGCAATCGGGGTTAAGTGACTTGCCCAGGGTCACACAGCTTGTAAGTGTCAAATGTCTGAGGCTGGATTTGAACTCAGGTCCTCCTGACTCCAGGGCCAGTGCCTTATCCACTATGCCACCAAGCTTCCCTTTGAATATTTCATTTTTGTCTTTGTAGCCCAAATATCTAGCACAGTCTCTGGCACATAATAGGTGCTTGTTAAATGTCTGCTGTTTGGTTGACTGATTGATTGAACTCAAACTTAAGATTACCCATCAGATAAGCAAGCCCAAAGCTAGGACTTTCCTTTCATGGTAAGTGGGCATGCACATGTCTCCTTTTTCTATATGATTCTTCAGCAGTAAATCTCTTAGTACTGTAGCTGCAAACATCTCTCGATCAGATGAAGTCCACTATCGAGATTGCTCCTTTCAGGTCACTAGCCACCATATTCAACCTCCCACACCCAATTTCAAGGCAGCCATTTGGGAAGAAACTATGCATAGGAACAGATTTCACTCCTGACCCCATTGTTATCATCTTTTTCAAAGAGGTTCATATAGAAATAACCTTGGGAAAACTACTATCTTACTGTTATTCTTCTGTATTCAGTGTTTTATGGAATATTGCACAGGTGGCTAAAATCACTGATTCTTGTAGTTGGAATAAAAGTACTAGGACATAAGCTTATCCTCTGCAATCTAGGTAAAACTCCAGTCACAAATAGTATGACAGGAATAATATGTGCCCCATCTAGTTCCCACATGATTTTTATCTCCCCTGCTGGGTCTCTGTATTGAGAATGTACTTCCATTCAATTTATCTTGGCTATTATTACTATCTGGCATGACAACATCTATTAAAAATTTTGTTCTTAAGTTTTTATGGATCTACATAACATCTTGGTGATTTGAGGCAACAGGCCAAATGATCTGGTTTCAGTAGAGGTGATCAGTTGAGTTGGTCAAGTTCTTCAGGATATTTAAGGTCTGTACATGATATGAGGATTATGAATTTATGAGTCCTTGAAATGCAGTGAGAACCTGATGTATAATTCTAATCACTGGGTCATGTTTTGCTTTGTACAGTGTTTGGCAAGTGCTAAAATTTTATGACCCTCAATGATGTGTTGCACAGTTTCTTCTATTCTCTTGCCTGACCTGAATTGATCATTAAGTCAGGGCTTCTTAAATATAAGCCTTCTGTAACTTCTGGTGGCAATAACCTGATCTTCACTTTCCATCAAAACTCCTTTCTACATCTATGTGACTTAGGCATTTGTTTAATGGTTCTCTGCCAACATGTTGTTGGCTGAGTTCATATGAATATTGTCTGCGGAGATTGTTTTGATTGCACTCTTGTATCTCATTCATTTTATAGGCTCCATCCAGAGGTAAGCCATTTTTAGGTCATGTTCGACAAACCCAAGGGTCTGTGCCTGTTATAATCCTTTACAATTACTCAACAAGTGACATCTGTTTAATCTAAAAATAATTCTATAGGCCTTTTGTTTAGCTTGTGCTCTTAGAATGTATATGAATATTCTTCCTTCTTTTTGGCCAGGAATTGTTTATCTTTCTGCATCTCCCTTAGGGTGATAAGATCTACGTTCACTAACAAATATTGAAATTGTACAAGTTTGGGTTTGGGTACTATGCAAATGTTTTTAGACCCATTTCAGATTTCTGGGATTTTACCTGTATAGATTGCTTTAAATATGTTCTTCCCACATAGCTCTGATTTAGAATCTTAGTAATTTTCTTAATGTGTTCATCTGTGCACCAGGCATTGAACAGGTTGTCCATGACAACCTTGGATTCCATGCTTCTCTTAACTAGAAGTAGCCAAGGAATTTGTATCTATCACCTTCATCTATTAGTTCAATGTGACCAACAGATTCAAACTCAAAGCCTACAGTGTCTAGCTTTTTTCAGCATATGTTAAGAATTTTACACTTATCACATCCAAATGACATTTCATATCATTGAAGAAATATTCTGGAATATGAAAGTGCTGTTTATTATTTTCCCCTAATAGAGCCATAAGACTTGATATTACCCATATATATCAAGTCATTGGCTTGATTTTGCTTTGATTCCTTTAACTTGAAAGCCATATTTAGTTCAATTTAGGAGAGATCATAATGTGTTTAAGGCTAGGCAAATCATAAAAGGTTTAAACCATCTCCCTGAAAGATATGTTTTATAAGAATTGTTCTTGACATAATTATATTGGTTGCATGTTCTAGAGAGAAAATGTTTTTCCCATATAGGTATATAGCATATAGCATAACATAATACAATGTGATATAATGTATAACACAATATATGATATGATTAATATAATATAACATAACATAATATAACCTAATATTATATGATATAATGTAACATAACATAACATGATAAAATAACATACCATAGAATGTTATAGTATAATGTAATGTAATATGATTAGTATCATATCATATGTCATATGATATCAATATTATAATGTCATATTATATGTTGTATCATGCATCATATCATACAGTATATATATACATACATATGCTATAGTATAGTAAAGTGTACTTGGATCTATTTAATAATTTACAGTAGATCATGAGTATGAAACTGAAAGCTTTCAAATAATCAACAAAGGCCAAATATATGTTATAGCACTTGTTCTATAATTATTAAATAATTATTTAATTTAATCTTTACACCCCTGGGACATTTGACATCCCTTTTTGCTCGTCATACATGCCTTATCCATGTACAAACATGCCTTATACATATACAAACATTATGAGGATGATTATAATTATTTTTCAATTTGCTACTACCACTAATACTTCAAAAAAGGCAGAATGGCATGAGGATAGAGCACTATCACTAATTTAGGAAGATCTGGCTGGGCTCAAGCCCCTCTTTTAATATATAGTGATTGTATTATCATTGGTAAATCTCTTAACATCTCAGGGCCCCAAGCATATTTCTAAGGATATACATTTCAGGTAAGATGCTTATCTATATTGGTAGAGAAAGTTCCCTCACCAGGTGCTCACTACAGTAATGAAATCACAGTCTGAAAAAAAAATGTGTGTATTTCAAAGGTATTTAAAGTTCCAAGTCATTATTATATAATTATTACATATTTATGTATATGTATACACATATGTATTAATCTATATGTAATGTACCTTCAATTAGATTCTTCCCTTTGGATCCCAAAAGATGTTCTGGACGTATAATTCCTCTTACCCCTTGTAATGGAGGAGCATCATTCTTCCACTTCTATGGAGGCCAGAAGGCTTATGACTATACTGCTTTTCACTGAGCATTTATTTTGGAACAAATTGCTTTTCATATCTCTCCATTCTAAAGAAGGCAAATTTGAAATCTTTGTTTCTGTTTGCAGTACTTTAGGTAAATAAGCTGACTGTACTTCAGAATTGAGAATTTAATCCATTTATTTGTATAGCTCAAAGTTTAATTCCCTTTATTTGCCAGGGTAGAGGGAGGTAGAGCAGACAGGATCAGAGGAAGAGAAAAATGATGCACCAATTTAAGTTTATACAGGTTTGGCTCTCCAAGTCCCTGATGCACCTAAATACTGATGTATTTTGAGTTGAGACAGATGGGCCTGCTGTGCCAGGCCTGGCATGCCAGGGGCATCAGGCATAAATGCTCACCCCAGCAGGGAGGCAAGTCAGATGGGAGAAGGTGACAGCTGGAAGAACATCTAACAAGTAAGAAGGGGGAGGGGTATATAAATGGGGTCAAAAGAGGGACAAAGTCTTTGGGAAATGTTGAATATTTTTTTTTCATTTGCTTTTCCCTGATTCTTCAGTATGGACAACTCTTCCATTCCTCAGAAAGCTGTAATGTTCCTTTTTCTTCCTCAAATGTAATTTTTTTTTTCTAGTCCCAAGGGCATTTCAGTTCTTTCTCTCCTGGAAGAAATGTCCATAAAAGGGAGAAAAAAAAACATATTCCCCTTTCCTTTCAGTCAGTAATGCCTTCAGACTGACTTCACAAAGAATTTGTTTTGTGCCTTTCAAGCGCCTATACGATCTTTCATAATATACCTATCTGTACTGTTGTTTAATTCCCGTACAAAACAGGAAGTGTCTTATAGAACAAGCGCCAAGCCCTCTCAAAAGTTTTATCTCCCCCACATTAGAAGCTATTGCAGTACTAAATGTTCTTTGAATTACTAACTGACTCTGTTATAACCATAGAGTTTCTGACCTATGGTAGCAGCAAATCACCAAGGGGCATGCTGGTGGTTGAGAGTGAGAATTAGTGTAGACGGGACGAAGGTGGGAATCTGGAGCAGGGGGCCCCAAGCAGTAAATCTCTCCCATTGGTCTCCCCATTCCCTTGCCACCAATAGTCACTTTCTCCTATTGGTCCCTGGTTCCCATCATCCTCTTGTTCTCCAGCTGCTCAGTCCCACAAACCTTTGACTTTCCCCTGAGGAGATACAGAAATCAGAAAGGTATCATCCTCTGGTACCTCATTATCACAACCAGAGCAACACGAGGTCACCACACCCTAAGTTCCCTTCACTTCTCAAACTTCATTCCCATACCACATTATCTCTTCCCTTTCCTCCTGATCCATACAATGTCAATGACCTATACTTCTTATGCCTACTTTTGTAACAGACTGATTCTAAAATAAATGAAATATCTTTTCCTCTTTCTCAAATACAAACTGAAAACTAAATAAGGACAAGAATGGACACTAAATTGCATTACAGTAAGTCTGTATAATGGAGCCAGTCAACTGAAGACAATTTTTAAAAGTCTTTTAAATTTTAAGACCTAAAATGCTAAGGAATATAACTGATCAAAGGGATGGTGGTTCAGAAAAAAAGTGGTATCCATCTCTCCTGAGTAAATTTCAGGTAGGGATGATATCTGGCAGGGGTGGGGAACCTGCGGCCTTGAAGTCACAGGTTCTTCACCCCTGATATAGGGTCTAGTATCTATTCACCTGTGGTATACTAAAAAAAATTGAGGAAGAGCTTACCACACTGTTCCAGAAGCCAAGCAAAACAAATAAACACGAGGGACAAATAATAGAATGATGGAATGAATGTTTTTCCTTAGGAGTCAATCATGAGTTTGGTTTCGAAAATGGTAATGGATGCTGCGGCTGTTTTGGCATTCCTTTACCCCATTTTGTGGCATTGACCTTATGCCAAGGAAGTTTGATGTACATGCAACCAGTTTATTTTATTACCTTTCTCTGATTCTGTAGTCAGTGTGTGGTAGAAAGAAACCAGGGTCCTTGCTGGTCCATTTTCCCTTTTGGTCCTCCAGTCTCAGATGTTCTATCAGGGTTTGAGACAAATTTAGAATAGGAAACCTTTCCCCTTGTGCAGGTAGGTGGAATTTGCTTCCCTCTCTCTCCTGACATTATTTTACATCTTATGCCCTCTAAAGCACTATTGTCAAATTCAAATAGAAGCCGATCCCCACAGGCAGCATATTGCCTTACAAAAAAAAAAAAACAAATTAACATTATTTATGTTGTATTGTATTTTTATTTTCTTTGTTTTGCTGCCACAGCAGCATGACAGAGTTTGATATCCAACTGCAATGCCAAGGTCAGAGGTCAGAGAGTGCTTTCAAACAGGAACATGAAGCAGGGCAAGAAAATGGCAACTGTTGGGGGAGTTTGGTTCTCTCCACTGCAGCGTGATCTTCAGAGTCAAGAGAGGGGTATGTTTTTTTTTTCTTTAAAAAATTGTTTCTGGGGTTAAAAAAAAAAAAAAAGAAAAAGGATTACCAGTTACCATGTGTTGCTGAAGTACTGCCATATGATCACAGAACTACAGTTGAAAGGAACCTCAGAGCCATTTAGCCCATCCCTTACACTTTACAGAGGAGGAAACTGAGGCCAAGGGTGATTAAGCAATTTGCTCTAAGTCACATCTCTGATGTTATTTGCCCTAAGTCACATCTTTGATAAGCAGCTAGGTGTCGCAATAAATAGAGTGCTTGGCCAGAGTCAGGAAGACTCATCTTCCTGAGTTTAAATTTGACCTCAGACACTTATTGGCTGTGTGAACCTGGGCAAATCACTTAACCCTATTTACCTCAGTTTCCTCACGTATAAAAGGAACTGGAGGAGGAAATGGCAAACCATTCCAGTATCTCTGCCAAGAAAACCCCAAATGGGGTCACAGAGTCAGACACAACTAAAAAACAAATGAACCCCAACACAGCTTTGATACCAAGGCACAAAAACTATTTCTCCAGTTTAAATTAAAAATGACTAACAGGAGAAACTTAAGAGACTCCTTTCAACATCTGTAAAAGAAAGAATTTCATCCAGTTGACTTGGAGGCAAGGAATGAACAAGGTGACTTCTTGGGTCCTTTTCAGACCTGGGATGGTATTCATCAGGTAATATTTTTTTCTTAACTGGAAAACTGATGGGAGGAAAGTCTCACCTTTCCCAGTAAAGGGAAAAGGGTATAGGCTGGAAATGAGAAGAAGAAATACATAATAGTAAGATCTTTGAACTAGGATCCAAGGGAAAACTTGAGAGAAATAACAGTCTCTTCAATCACTAGTTCAGGGTGGGTATGTTGCAGGAGTCTTTAAGGGATCTCTTTAAAAGGGAGTAGAAATAGTAGCAGCCAAGTTTAGGTAAGGAAAAATCTAATCCAGAGGGACTGCAACCTTCACCCTCCCCACATGCTCCCACCTCCGTGCATAAATCACAAAACATTGTGTAGTAACTATATGATTTAAGAAAAAAAAAACAGGACTTCCAGAACTAAATCTTTAAAGATACACTAAACTAGATCATAAATTAGTAACCTGAGGACGATGAGAAAACCCTGTTTAAGCTATGTGTAAAAAAAAAAAAGTAGAATATGCCTATGAGGTAATATCACCCCAAAGTCCTTTCTACAATTATTCTTTTGCTTCTGTCCCACTACTAGCCCATATTTTTTTTTGTTCTTGACCCTATACTACTCCTCCTGAGCCTTGGATCATTTATCCTTAGGTAATGAAGGAGATAGCCTATTTCTCACTCTCTTTCCTCATTTCAGAAATTCTTCCTGCCCTATTCCATCCTTCTTCCCACCACCAATTCTTTCAAAATATGATTCAAAACTCATTTTCTCCAGGAAGTTCCCTTGAGCAACACTCAACTGATTTCATTCACTCCTTCATTCTCTTTCCTCTTATATTTTAGACAGTAACTTTGTATTTTATGTTGTATTTGCTGATAAAAACCATTTTTTGACTGATTCATACAGTAAGAAAGATAGCTTCAAGAGACCTGGCTCTACTATTAATTTGCTGTGTTGACTTCATTGTGCCTCTCTTTTTTTCTAATCTATTATGTGGGAAGAAAAATAATCTAAAAGGATTTGTTTGGTGGCACAAATGACAAAATGAACTTAAAACATCATAAAGCTATTTTTTAAAATGGAAGGTAGTCATTATTAATCATTGCTTTGTTGGCCTATGTTTTGGCGGACTATTTAGATTATAACCTAAGTTCCAGTTTAGCATGGTTTTATTTTTTCTCTTTTGCTACACAATACCAAACAAAGTGCTGGGTATGAAAGATATGCTTGGGGAAAAAAAGACTAATCATTGGACTACCTGGAATCTATCAGGGGGAGGGGAGCCTAGACATTATATTTTAGGAAATTATCAAGGAAAACTGCCCAGCTATTTTAGATCCAAATGACAAAGTAGAAATTGAAAGAAAAAAAGAAGATAGCAAAATGTATTAGAAACTAGAATCAAACAATGTTGTTTATAAGAAACACCCTTGAAATAGTAAGAGATATAGAAAGTTAAAACAAGGGAGTGGAACAAAATGTACTATGCTGCAACTGAAGTAACAAAAAAAACAGGACTGGCAATCATGATTTCAAAAAAAAGCAAAAATAGACTTCATTTTTGAAAATAAACAAGTAAACTATATTTTGCTAAAAGGTCATAGACAACGAATTAGTATCAGTGCTGAATATATACGCATCAAATGACATAGCATCTAAATTCTTAAAGGAAAGGTTAAATGTTACAGGAGAACATAGATAATAAAACTATAGTAGTGGGAGACCTCAATTTAAACCTTTTAGACTTGGGTAAATCTCATCATAAAATAAGCAAGAAAGAAGCTAAGGAAGAGAACCAAGTCAAATTTATGAGAATACAAGTCATTCCCCAAATGATAAATGGTCAAAGGATATGATCAGGCAGTTTTCAGATGAAGAAATTAAAGTTATCTATAGTCGTATGAAAAAATGCTCTAAATCGCTGTTGATTACAGAAATGCAAATCAAAACAACTCTGAGGTGCCACATCACACCTATCAGATTGGTTAACATGACAAAACAGGAAAATGATAAATGTTGGAGAAGATGTGGGAAAATTGGAACACTAATGCATTGTTGGTGGAGTTGTGAAATGATCCAACCATTCTGGAGAGCAATTTGGAACCATGCCCAAAGGGCTATCAAACTGTGCATACCATTTGACCCAGCAATGCCACTTCTAGGGTTGTATAACAAAGAGATCATAAAAATGGGAAAAGGACTCACATGTACAAAAATATTTATAGCAGCTCTTTCTGTGGTGGCAAAGAATTGGAAATGGAGGGGATACCCATCAATTAGGGAATGGCTGAACAAGTTGTAGTATATGAATATTGTGTTATAAGAAATGATGACCAAGTTTTCCCAGAAAAACCTAGGAAGATTTGTATGGACAGAACCAGGAGAACATTATACACACTAACAGCCATGTTGTATGATGACTAACTTTGATAGATGTAGCTCTTTTTAACAATGCAAGGATCTAAGATATCTCCAAAAGTCTCATGATGGAAAATGCTATCCACATCTGGAGAAAGAACTAGAGTTTGAAATGCAGATCGAAGCATACTATTTGCTCTTTTTTTTCTTCTGTTTTGTTTTGTTTCTTCTTTCTTGTGGTTCCTCCTATAGGTTCTAATTCTTCTTTACAACATGATTAATGTGAAAATATGTTTAATAGGAATGTATATGTAAAGCCTATATCAGATTGCACATCATCTTGGGGAGGGACGTGAGGAGAAAATTTAAAACTCAAAAGCTTATGGAATTGATTGTTGAAAATGAAAAATTAATTAATTAAAACAAAAAAAGTTAAGGAGCTGAATAGGATTTTTTTAAATGTTAGATATAATAGTCCTCTGGAGAATACTGAATGGGAATAGAAAGAAGTATACATATTTCTGAGCCATGCATAATGCCTTCATAAAAATTGATTGTTTATTAGGTCATTAAAAACCTCTCAAATAAAGAAAATCAGAAATATCAAATGCATCATTTTGGACCATAATGCAATAGAAATTAAATCCCATAAAAGGCTTTGGAAGCTTAGGTTAAAAGTTAATTAGAAACTAAACAGCAATCCTAAGGAATAGATAGGTCAATAATTTTATTATCTTGTTAATTTTTTAAACATAATGACAACAATGAAACAACATACCAAAATTTGTGGAATGAAACCAAAGGGGAAAATTTATATATCTCTAAATGCTTACATCACTTTGGAATCAATTGCATGACATAGGAGATGCTAGCAAAGGAACTCCCAGCATGGCCTGCCCATATCAAAGAAAGCACTATGCTCTATGCAAAGTAGAATTGCAATAGCTCAAAAGAAATGTGAGATGCACAAATTTAGAATCATCTCCACTCCAAATGTCCATATGGACTATTTGTGCTAGTTTTGTGGTAAAGCATTTAGAGCTTGTATTGTTCTGATCAACCAGTCAGACACACGGTATCTTGATTCCAACGTAGTGATGTTATTTTGGTCCTCTTTGAAAAGAAAGGACAACAGTTAACCAACCAATATCCATAAAACAGAGAAAGAGAAGATCAGTGAACTGGTCATGCAACTAAAATAATTAGAATATTGAATATTTTAATTGAATTGAAAAATTGAATATTATTAGTAATTTATTTATTTTTAGTTTTCAACATTCACTTCCATAAGATTTATAATTTTAAATTTTCACCCCTGCCTCTCCTCTCTCCTCCCCAAGATGGCATGCAATCTGATATAGGCTTTACTTATACGTTCATATTAAAAATATTTTCACATATTTTCATAGTCGTGAAACTATGAAACAAAACAAAAATTAGAACTAATGGGAAGAACCATGAGAAAGAAGAAACAAAACAAAACAACAAAATAAAAGGAGAGCAAATAGCATACTTCCATATGCATTCAGACTCCTAAGATCTTTCTCTGGACGTGGATAACATTTTCCATCATGAGTCTTTTGGAGATGTCTTAGATCCTTGCATTGTTGAGAAGACCTAAGTCTATCAAAGTTAGTCATCATACAGGATTGGATAGCATTCCTCAGTTTCAGTGCCTTCTCCTTGTCCCCTTCCCCATTTGCCCTTTGCATATCTGAAATAGCTTCAATATGAGACAAAGAATGTACTTATCTATAGAATTGTGGCATGTTTTAATGGAAAGCACAATGGTCTGGTAATTAGAAGATCTGCCCTTCTAATTTATCTATTAATCCTGACTCTGCCAAAAACTACCTGAATAGGATACCCTCACCAAGTCACTTATTTGAGTTGCATTGGTTTTCTTTGTGTTACAACTTTTTGATTTTATTTAATCAAAGTGTCCAGTTTAGCTTCCGTGAACCTCTTGATCTCTTGTTTGGTTATGAACTTTCCTCCTATCTATAGATTGGAAAGGTAATTTCTTCCATGATCTACTTTGCTTATGATAGCACCCTTTATGTCTAAATCATGTACTCATTTTGAGCTTATTTTGGAATCTGATGTGAAATGTTGGTCCATGATTAGTTTCTGTCAAACTACTTTCCAGTTTCACCAATAGTTTTCCAAATAGAGAGTTCTTGCCCCAAATAGCTGGAATCCCTGGTTTCATCAAACACCGGGTTACTGTATTCATTTTCTTCTGTATATTGTGTACCTAATCTGTCTCACTGATCAACCTCTTTACCAAATTGTTTGGATGATTACAGCTTTGCAACTTCAACCCATTATTCCTGGTTTTACCCTTTGAGACCAAACAGAACAAATCTTGTCCTCCCTCCACATGACATTCCTTCATACTTTTTAACAGAACTATCATTTTCCCCTAAGTATTCTCTTCATCAGATTAAACATTTCCCTTTCCTTCAACTAAATCTCGTACGACATGGACTCCAGGCTCTTCAGCATCTTGGTTGTCCTCCTCTGCATCCTCCCCAGTTAATCGTTATTCTTTAGCTGTGTTGTTCAGAACTGAACACAATACCCCAGATGTTGACAGCAGATGACAGCAAAATATAGTGGGACTATCACAACCGTAGTCCTGAAAACTATGACCTCCTCATTCAGCCGAAGACTACATTAGCTTTTTTAGTTTCTACATCATATGCGCTACTGCCTCAAAGGCAGCTATGCGGTACAATAGATAAAATGCTGGTCCTGAAGTCAAGAAGACATGAGTTCAAATCCAGCCTCAGATGCGTCCTAGCTATAAGATCCTTGAAAAATCACTTAACCTATGCCTAAGTTTCCTCAACTCTGAAAGGGGATAATAATAGCACCTACCTTCCAGGACTGTTGTGAGTCTCAAACGAGCTAAAAGCACTGGATGCAGTGCTTGGCAGTAAGCATTTAAATATTTCCTTCCTTTTGTCTGCAGGTTTTAGCTCACTAAAACTCTTAGTTCTATTTTTTTTCTGACAAATTGCTAAATAACCATTCTTCCCTCATCTTATACTTATGATATTGATTTTTTATTTCTTTTTTCTCCATTTCATCTTACTCATCCCAATACTCCATCATATTAATATTTTTTTGGATCCTGACTGTCTTCCAGTGTGTTAGCTACCCCTCCCAGCCTAGTATTATCTGCACATTTTATGATTATTCCATGTATGTCTTTATCCAAGTCATTGATAAAATTGTTCAACAAAATAGAGGCAAGAACAGGTCCCCAAGGTTCTCCCTGGAGACCTCATACCACCCTGACATTAAACCATTAACAACTACACTTTGCATCTGGGCTCTCCAATCAATTCTGAAACTATAATTTAGGATGATCAACAATAGTTTAGTATAATCTCTCCATTGTCTGTATGAGAATAGTTTGTGATACTTTATCCAAAACTTGGTTAAAAACAAAGTAGACTAAATTGTACATCTATAGCATATCCTTTACCAGTTTAGTAACCCTGTTCAAAAAGGAAAAAAAGTTAAACTGTCCTGTCTTGTTCCTGATGAACATGTGCTGCCTCTTTGTAAACACCATTTTTCTTATCTAAATGTTTGCCTACCATCTCTTTAATGACTCATTTTATAATTTTCCCAGGAATCAGACTCAAGCTCATCAGCCTTAGCTTTCATACTCAGTTCTCTTCTTTTAAGAAATGGGACATTTACCTTTCTCCATCCCTGATACCACACTCATTTTCCAGTCATTCAGATACTACTGACAGTGGCTCAGCAGGCACATCTGCCAATTTTTTTAGTGTCTAAAAATGTAGTTCATCTGGACCGGATGACCAGAATTCAGTAAGGGCTTTCTTACTCCCTCCTTGCTTCCATTCATTATCAACTAAGCCATTCTTGGTTTCATCATGTAAAGAGCAAAGGTCATTTTCCTTGGCCAAGAGTATAGAAATAAAATAAAAATTCAGCAGCTATGTCTCTGCACTGTTGTTTGTTGTCAACATCATATCTTCCCCCAAGAAAAAGTTTTTATAGCATCTTTGATCCTCTCTTTTGTCCCAACATATCTAAATAATCACACTCACTCATCAACATGCATACGTACATATTTTTATTGTTCTTATATTTTCTCAACAACTGTAGCTCATTCTGACCATTAGACTCCTGACACTTTGCAAAGATCATGCCAAACTCATACTAATTTTGTATTACCAGACTCTGCTTCTATCTCCTGTATATTTTTTTTAAATCACTGTTAGTGACTTCCCTATGCATATTCAAATAAATCTTATTTTTTTCCTCCTCATTGAAACTGTTTTCCTTTGTGTCTTCAGAATTCCATCCTTCTGGCACTAACTTCCATTAAAGAATGTTAGTCCATGAGATCCTGCCCATCCTTCTTCTGAATCCTTTGAAATCCACTCTCCCAAAATCTAGAGTGTGTGGTAGATTCTGTCTAGATTCCCTCTACTCTTTCACAAACTCTAGGAAGGAGCAGTCGCTTCTCACCAGGGTTCCAATCATTTTCACTCCAGCAAATATTTCTTTCCTGATAGTGAGAATTAGATACAGAATATAATTTTGCCTCATTGATTCCTTCTCCCTTTGAAGAATGAAATTATCATTAAGGAAAATCAAGAAGTTATTAGCTGCTCAGTTTTTAGCTGAGCAAGAGCTCCAGTACTGTCTGAGATCCTCAACACTATTATATCATGCCTCTGGGTCAGGTTTATAGGCTGTTATCAAGTTCTTCATGTATTTCCTTCTCTTTCTACAAAAAGTGTATAACAGAGATGTCAAACACATAGTCACAGGCTGCTCATTACTCCTGAGTGTAGCCTGAATTAGATTAAAATGTAACTGGGAAAAAACTTAACAAAATAAATAAAAATACAATAAAGCACAGATAAGATTATATTTTAGAACTAAGTCAATGAATGGCCCACAGGGATCCTTATATATTGATTAGTGGCTCCCATTTCTATTTCAATTTGACACCACTAGTCTGTAGTATACTCCAATAACACAATCATTTCCATTTCTCCCTTTATTGATTTTCAGCCAAATTCTCTCCATCGTGTTTCATCCTTTTGGTTTCTGGATTTCTTCAATGAATATGCCTTCTTACTATACAATAATACCTAACCTCTTATCCATTTTTATACAGTCAGAGTGATATTCTAAACATTGGTAATTAAATAATTGCTTATGGACAATTAAGTAATAATCAGGAAGTCAAATGTTCTTCCTTACATTAGGACTTTCCTTTTCCTTCTTGCTTTTTGCCTAAACTTTGAGCATTTGTGTAGAGACATTTGAAGTCAAGGATTTTATTGCTAGCATCTTTCTTGGGTTTTGTCTCTTGTAACGGGCTGGATATCTCAGAAGCTATTTATTCATTGTAGCTCCTCACTTTGGTATTCAGCTCGGGCAATATACATGGACAGTCTTATCCTTACTCTGTCTTTTCTAGTTTACAGATCTTTTGATTAGATTTACAAGTTTACAAGAAAGTACATCCTTACTAGTCTTTGTCAGGTATACTCCATCTCTGGTCAGGAATCTGTCATCCCTATTTTAAGTTGTGATGCAGAAGTTCAAATCACATTCTCAAATGTCACTTCCTTGATCAGCTATTCACTTTCTTTTTCATGGTAATTTTTATTTTTATTTATTTTTTTGTTTTCAACATTTACTTCTACAAGATTTTGAGTTCCAAATTTCCACCTCATCTCACCCCTCCCCCCACCCCAAGATGTCTTGCATTCTAAATACCCCTTCCCCTAGTCTGCCTTCCCTTCTATCTCTCCCGCCCTTCTCTTATCCCCTTCCCATTCAATTTTCCTGTAGGGCAGGATGGATTTCTGTGCCCCATTTCCTGTATTTCTTATTTCCCAGTCGCATGTGAAAACATTTTTTTTAAACATGTGTTTTTAAAACTTTGGGTTCCAAATTTTCTCCCTTCCTCTCTCCCCACCCACCCTCATTGATAAAGCAAGCAACTAAATATAGGTTATATATGTGCAGTTATGCAAAACACTTCCATAGTAGACATGCTGTGAAAAACTAACTCTATCTCCCTTAGTCCTATCCCACTCACCCATTTATTCTATTCTTTCTTTTGACCCTGTCCCTTCTCAGAAGTATTTGCTTCTAATTACCCCCTTTCCCAATCTGCCCTCCTCTCTATCATTCCCCTACTCTTTTGTCCCCTTCCCCCACTATTTTCCTGTAGGGTAAGACAGATTTCCACACCCAATTGAGTGTGTATGTTATTCCCTCCTTAAGTCAAATCCTATGAGAATAAGATTCACTCATTCCCTCTCACCTTCCCCCATTTCCCCTCCACTGTAAGAGCCTTTTCTTTTCTGTTCTGTTGTGTTTTTTTTGTGGAATAATTTACCCCATTCTACCTCTCCCTTTCTTCTTCTCCTAGTATATTCCTCTCTCATCCCTTAATTTTATTCTCCAGATATGACCCCTTCATTTTCAACTCACCCTGTGCCCTCTATCTATCTATATCTATATACACATACATATAAATTTTTCCCCTCCAACTACCCCAATACTGACAAAGGTCTCATGAGTTACAAATATCATCTTTCCATGCAGGAATATTAACAGTTCAACCTTAATAAGTCTCTTATGATTTTCTCTTTCCTGTTTACCTCTTTGTGTTCCACTCGAGTCTTGTATTTGAAAATCAAATTTTCTATTCAACTCTGGTCTTTTCATCAAGAATGCTTGAAAGTCCTCTATTTCACTGAATGACCATTTTTTCCCCTGAAGGATTATACTCAGTTTTGCTGGGTAGGTGATTCTTGGTTGTAATCCTATCTCCTTTGCTCTCCAGAATATTATATTCCATGCCCTGTGGTCCCTTAATGTAGAAGCAGCTAAATCTTGTGTTATCCTGATTGTGTTTCCACAATGCTTGAATTGTTTCTTTCTGGCTGCTTGTAACATTTTCTCCTTGACCTGGGAACTCTGGAATTTGGCTACACTATTCCTAGGACTTTTCCTTTGGGGATCTCTTTCAGGAGGAGATCAGTGGATTCTTTCCATTTCTATTTTGCCCTCTGGTTCTAAAATATCAGGACAGTTTTCCTGGATAATTTCTTGAAAGATGATGTCTAGGCTCTTTTTTTGATCATGGCTTTCAGATAGTCCAATAATTTTTAAATACTCTCTCCTGGATCTATTTTCCAGGTCAGTTGTTTTTCCAATGAGATATTTCACATTGTTTTCTAATTTTTCATTCTTTTGGATTTGTTTTACTGTGTCTTGATTTCTCATAAAGTCACTAGCTTCCAATTGCTCTATTCTAATTTTTAAGGAAGTATTTTCTTCAGTAAGCTTTTGGACTTCCTTTTCCATTTGGCCAATTTTGCTTTTTAGGGCATTCTTCTCCTCATTGGCTTTTTGGATCTCTTTTGCCATTTGGGATAGGCTATTTTTTAAGGTGTTATTTTCTTCAGTATTTTTTGAGGTCTCCTTTAGCAAGCTGTTGACTTGTTTTTCATGATTTTCTTGTGTCATTCTCAGTTTTTCCTCTACTTCTCTTACTTGCTTCTCAAAATCCTTTTTGAGCTCTTCCAAGGCCTGGGACTGATTCATATTTTTCTTGGAGGCTTTGGATGTAGGACCTTTGGCTTTGTTGTCTTCTTCTGGTTGTATGTTTTGATCTTCTTTGTCACCAAAGTAAGATAATATAGTCTGACTCTTTTTGCACTGCTTACTCATGATCCTGGCCAATTACTTGAGTTTTAAACTCTTTGTTAAGGTAAAAGTCTGCTTCCAATGTGAAGAGTGTACTGTCCCAAGCTTCGGGGGTTTGTACAGCTGTTTTCAGAGGTACTTCTAGGGACCTGTAAATTTTCAGCTCTTCCAAGGTGGTATGATAAGGGGCAAGGTGTTTCCTCTCCACAGCCACAACAAGCTGCACCACACCAGCATTCCTCCTTGCCCCAGGATCACCCCTCAGAACTGTGACCCAGATCCAAGCATAGGTAAAGCAAGAGATTCCTGCCTCAGCACTGGCAAAGAGATCCTTGCAATCCCCCCTCTGATTAGCCACTTGATTCCCCCTCAGTCTGTGGGCCGGAAGCTCAGGAAACAGTCACTGCCCCAGGCCGAGCTTGAGACTTGCAGCTGAAACCTAGCTCCTCTTTCACCACAGTCACAGACTTTTTCCACTGACCTTCCACGTTGTCTTTGGCGTTCCTGGGTTGAGAAGTCTGGAAACCACCACAGCTGCCCGCGATTCAGTCCTCTGAGGTCTGCTCCAGGGTTGCTGTGGCCTGCGCACCCACACCGAACTGCGCTCCTCGCCCCACCCGGTGTGTTATACCTTTCCGATCAACCATTCAGGATGTCTATGGCTGGAAATTTGTTTCACTCTGTCTTTTTGCGGGTTCTGCTGCTTTAGAATTTGTTTAGAGCCATTTTTTTAGTATTTGGAGGGTTTTGGGAGAGAGCTCAAGACAGTCACTGCTTTCCCTCCGCCATCTTGGCTCCACCAGCTATTCACTTTATAAATCACTTTTTTTCTTCTTTTTAACTTCAGTGAGTCAGGGAGGAAAACATTGTGCCCCATGGTCTTTAGTTTCTTGCTAATAACTTCATAATCTTTGCCAATGCCATTTGGATTCTGCCTAGTGAGGCAGCTGATGGAGAAGCAGATAGACTATTGAACCTAGAGTCAGGAAGACCTAAGCCAAAATCTGCCTTCATATTTGAATTACTAGCTGTATTACCTTGGGCAAGTCATTTAACTTGTTTGCCTCAATTTCCTCAACTGTAAAATGGAAATAATTGCACCTACCTTGAAGGATTGTTGGGAGGACCAAATGAGATAATATTTGTAAAAGAAAACAAAAGCATTTAGCATGGTGACTGGCACCATGTCAATGTATCTTCCCTCCCCCTTCCTCTTATAATGATATTATTTGTGCCTATGTGAATCACCAGAAGTAAATAGTTGGCATTGATTTTGATGTCTGAGGTTTTCAGTTATGTCTAGTATACATACTCCAGGAAGAAAATGAACATCTCTAACATCGTTATCAGAGTGACAAATGGATGCTTCAATACTTGCAAATAGGAGCTCACCAACTCCTAATACTACTCTCCTCTTCTTATTCTCACTATTCCTGGATGATCTCTCTGTATCTCTATTATATAATTCTTAGGAGGGCAAGAAGTTGCTTCTTCCTCAGAGCATCCAGCTCCCTTATTTCAGAAAGAGTTTTAAATCTGTCTTAGAGCTCCAAGGGTACAGTTGTCCTTTGTTTTCCTTTTCTCTCTGCATAAAACTCTCCTACTCTCTAACATGAAAATGGTCAAGTGTCTTCCTCTCATAACCTTCTTTTGCCCATTGAAGCCTCAATTCATGAATAGGCATTCCTTAAGTTTCTTCACCTTTTCCAGGAAGAAGGTTAGCCTACACTTGGAATACAAATTTAATCACTTGGCTCCATTAAGAATATGAACATTATAAAATTAATAAAAGTCACTCCACAATTTTCCCTACACTCCATATGGGTTGAAATTTTCCGCCTTGGTTTTTAACTGTTGGTGGGTGTTTACACCTTAGCTCTAGGCACCTGGTGATTTTATTAAACCATAAGAAGCCCAGCTTTAATCAAGCCTTGCCTTATTGTTAACACTGATAATATGCCTTTTTCAAGCCATAGAACTTTTAAGTAGGATAAAGGTTTGTGCAGACTTGCAAATGCTTATTGGCTTATAGGAAGGAATTTCTCAATTAACTATTAAGGGTGTCACTCACTCCCATAGTCTCTCTATACAAAAAGACTTTTAGTTCCCGGCTTCAATTGCCCCATACAATTAAGTTATTGGCTCATTGTGTGCCTCATCATTCAACCAGAAGTGGCTCATGTTTGATATTTCACAGAAGGAAAATGGGTCCCTCTAGTGTACAGAGCCCATTCATACAAAGCTGAATCATCTTCTTCCCAGTTCCAAGGCTTCTAGACAAAAGCTATGATTACCCATCACACATGAGCCATGAACATATTTTCACTATAATTACTGACCCCAACTTCTTTTCATTAAAAAGAAAATCTGTCAGGAATGAGGAACCAAGCAAGCATTTCCTAAAGACTTCAAGAGGTTTCAGACTTTAAAGAATTGAGGAATCTTCAGGAACATATCTTGGTCTGCCTAGCTTCAACTATTTTAAAAGGAACCATATATAAAAGCAAAGTCTTTACAGCCTAGGAGGGAGAATGCTAGTGAGTCATATGACAGTGATCAGGGTTGAGAGGGTCTGCACATTCTAATTATGCATACAAATGACTTGGTACTGAAAGCAAGATTTGCAGATTACATTAAAATTAGGAGGCAATGCACAATAAATAATAAGAAACCAAAATGCCACCCAGCCGCAAAGGATTTACATCATTATGTGCTATATATGAGCTTAGAAGATGGAAAATGCAGATAAGTATAAATAAATGTCAAATAATATGCTCTGGGGCCAAGAAATATAGAAAGTGAATATGAGATTTGGTGGAACAGAGTGGCAGCATAATGATCAGGAGGAACACAGATGTTAATCTGCTTCAAAACAAGTCAGAAAGATCAGAACCTGTAAAAATTCCCAAACATATTGGGATGACTGCAAATTTCATATCCCAACTAAGAAAAAATCCAGAAAATGGTTCACTCATTTGAAGCACATGGTGACCTTCAAGGTTAAAGGCAATGCTATCTTTGGCAAAAGGTATATCAGTAGACCAAAACTCTGGGGACACGGGTTTGAGTTTTCTTTTTGCCCCAAGCTGGCTACGTGACCTTGGACAAGTCACTTCTGTTTTCTGATCCTGAGTTTTTTTCATTAAGAAAATGAGCAGGTTGGATCCAATAATAGAATTATAGAACCTTTGTCTTGGAGGGCACCTTAGATAATCTTAAGGAGTTTTTAGTTATACCTCCCACTCAGTAAATAAATATCTATAATAGGTGTGGTAGCAGTTACATCTACAAATAGTTCTGCCATATAAGCTAGGCTAAGTTATTTGTTTGTTTTTATTTTCTTAAAAGGTATAGAAAACATTCTCATGACAAAATTGGTCCAAGAAACTAAGGCTCACTTACAACACTGACTGAACTTCCTAGAGTACAAATATCCAGTACATAAACTGGCTGAGATTTCTCAGGTTTGGTACACTCTGCTGGCTGAGTATGTGACCCTGGCAAATGAAGGAAGAGAGGTATGTCCAACTGTCTTAATGTTTCCCTGCTGAAATTGCTGGCAGTGTTCATTAACAATTTGCATCTGCCAGAAGCTATGGCATCTAGTCCCAATTCCAATGCCCTCCTTTCTCTACTATCCCATTGGACCCTTGCCTATGAAAACCTGGCTCCTGAGAATTGCTCTTTAGCCTCAGCCACCGGTGGTTCCTAGCTACAAATGAGGTATGTGCAACTGGACCTACATAGCTATCAATACAGTAATGAGATACCCTTAGGGATAGTGGTCTTGGCAAACCCTTACAGTAAGCTGGGATGAATACAGCAAGGTTGGCATATAAAAGAGCCTTGCCTAGTAGGGTGAATAAGATCTTTAAGATCTGAAGGAAACAGAACTAGACAATTAAAGATCCTGTATTTGGGGGTTGGGAGCAATAGAGGAATTTTGCCAATGCTCTCCCTGACATATAGTGGTTTGAGGCTCATGTCAGTACCCATCAAGGATGTCACAGGCTCTCTGTTAAACTGTGTATATAACCAAGTTGCTGCCCCTTTAGGAAGAGATCAGAAAGTGAGCAAATTGTCAATCTGCATTCAAGGGCTATGAATCCATGTGATGGTGGGCACAGGAACATAACTAAAGATGAGGTGCCAAGTTCTGCCTGTTGGGGTTCTTCATGAAAATCAGAGTGCCAACCTCACAAAGACCAGTGCAGAATCAGTTTGAAACAATAGCTTTGCCATCATTCTCTTTTTTCATTTTAAAATATTTTTATTGAAAGATACATAATATAATAATCCAATAATAGGCCATAACACTCAGTGAACAGAACAGCTTTTCACCAGGACTCATTTCTCACCATACACAATGCAAAAACAACAAGCAAAATTGAATTATCTCTGATTTGAACCCAGCAGAAAGTTTCTAATACAAATTCATTGGTTTTTCTTTACATGGTTCTGCTTAATGGATTATGTTATGCTTTAATTTCCCATTCATGTTTGGAAATTTTAGTTGTGTTTTGTATGAGTGTGAGAAATAGCAAGAAAGCCATAGTTGCTGAACCTCGGAGGGTGGGGAAGGAAAACAATACATACTAAAGTTGGAAATAAAGGATAGGGACAGGTTGTGAAGGGTATTAAATACCAAACAGCCATGAAGTGATCTAGAGAAATGGGGAGAGAAGTGGTATGTTAAGAAGAGGAGAGAAGATAATTTTCTCAATGGTCCCCACATAGACACTGTTGTAACTTTGCGTGATTAGGTTATAACTGTCCCAAGGGGAAAAGAACTGTTGCAGAAGGAGGAAAGTTGGGAGCTTGTACAGTGGCAGAAAGTGGTGCGGTAGGGGATTATGGGACAATTGTGGGTAAAGGGGAGAGGTAGTTGAGTTGGAGATAAGCCCCACAATTGGTTATTGTAGGAATAGTGGGTTGTGATCCATCTTCCCATCCTCTGACTGGTTGATCACACACCCCTTAGGGTTATGTTACAGCCCCCTTAGAGTCAATCCATGCCTCCCCTGGAAGGACACAGTCCCACATTAAAGACCACTAGTTTAATCAACTAGCTACTCTTTGAGGAGCATTTGGAATCTTACCAGTCCTTGAAGCCGGGCACTTATCAAGTCAAGTCTGTACACATTTATTAAGTTCTTGCTATGTGGTAAGCATTGTGCTAAGTGGTGGGGATACAAATACAAGCAAAAAAGAAACACAGTTCCTGACCTTAAGGAATTTCAGTTTTAATCAGGGAAGACAGCACAAAAATGAAAGGGTATTGGGGGGGGGAGAAAAAGTATATGGACATGGTGGTAAAATCTGGAGCATCAGAAGCAGAGTAGAAAGATGAATGAGGGATGACTGGTCTAGATCCTTCCTGAAAATGTAAGTTGCAAAAAAAATTCACCAATAGGAGGAGGCGGTACTTCTCTATAACTTTATCTTGTCAAATTTGGTAATGTATTAATGATACTATAGGCACCACAGAGTCATCATTCTCTTGACTACCAGGGATGGGTGATCCACATCCCAGAAGCCATGTCTGTAATGGATCAGGAAGAGAGAGGTTTTTCTGATGCAGGGTCTTCTTGGCTCCAGTCACCAGGAAGACTCATTTCACAAGGACAGACTGATTTTAGGCAGAAGTTTGCTTTACCCTCTGTGACCCTTCTTTATTCCTTCTCCAATGCCATACCCCTCCAAAGCCTCAAGGTCCCTAGCCCTTCAGAGGGCTTCCTAATCCCTGGGGAAATAACTAAAGTCCTCCTCAATCGGCAAACCTCCTTTCCCTTGTGATGGTTTGGACAACTTCTTCCCAGAAAGCCCTTCAGGGATGAAGTAGCAGAATTTTAGGGAAATGCCTTGCTTCTAATAGCATAAAGAAGTTAACATTAGAAAATGTTATCTCTGCATTATTATGGGAAATGTGAATTCACCTGAGAGAAAGGGAATGTCTTGGCTAACTTGATGGCAACCCAGAATCACAAGATGAAAGTGAGTGAGGGCCCTTACTGAACCCCTAACAAAGTAAGGAATAGCCACTTTTCCCTCTAAAGGGGCAAACATTGGTATCTCCCCAATGGGAACCTGAGGAAGAAAAAAGTGTAGGCAGGTGAGCCAGGAAACATTGAATATGTGGTAATACAAAGAGAATCTCAACATTGACTGTTGGTGCATGCAAGAAAATATGACCTCTTCTCTACCTTACTTCAGATGACCCTGACCCATGATGCATAAGAATCAATGACAGTGCTATTGTAATCCTGATTTTTCTGGTGCTATTTCTACTCATCATCACTTTATATTGTGATTACGTCTTGGACAATTTGGGAATGGCTGAACAAATTATGGTATATAAATGTAGTAGAGTGTTATTGAGACATAAGAATTGATAAGAGAGTATTTCAGATAATACTAGATGGTATGAATTGATTTTGAATGACGTGAGCAGAACTATGAAAATGATTTATACAAGGACAACAACATTGCAAAGAAAAACAACTTCAAAAGACTTAAGCACATCAATGAAAGCAATGGCCAATCATATCTTCAGAGTTCCTATAATGAAGCAGGCTACCTACCTCTTTGTAGAGACACCAAGTGTAGAGACATAGATGGATGTGGTCACAGTATGGATTCATTTCATTTAATTATGCCTTATTGTCACAAAGTTTTATTTCCTATTTTCTCTTAAACAGAACGGAAAGTAAGGGATAGAGGCAGCAATAGTAATACAAAAAATGATGATAAGTGTCATAAATATATATATATATATATATATATATATATATATACACATAGAGAGAGAGAGAGAGAGTAAGGCAGTTGGGGTTAAGAGACTCGCCCAGAGTCACACAGCTAGTGAGTGTAATGTATCTGAGGCCGGATTTGAACTCAAGTCCTCCTGACTCCAGGGCTGGTGCTCTATCCACTGTACCACTAGATGTCCATCATTAATATATTTTAAGAGCAAAGAAAAAAAGAAGGCATTTGAAAAAGAAAGCCATACAAGAACAGTTTTGAAAATAACATGTCAAATGTATTATATGAATTTTTTAAAAGCAAGTGGTATGAAATGGAAATGCATGGTTTCATATCTAAACCTAGTTTTCTGTTATATTGTGTATACGAAAATGGTCTTGGAGGAGTAAGTTTAAGTTTAAAATTCAAACAAAGATTCTTGCTTTAAGTGAAAGAGTAAAAGGAATACATACCCCCCTTGCAAGTCAAACCTTCCTCTGTAAGAGAACAGTTCCCTATTGTTCTTTGATAGAGAAAGCCTGAGCTCAAAATCTATTAGGACTTTTATTATAACTCTGGAGTACCTTCTCTGGGATCCCAACCTGCCAGTGGTAGTTCAGGTTGGATGAGTGAATCTGGAGTTGCTGCAATACATATAATTATAGAATTTAGTGCTGGAAGGTCAGCAAATCCATTCCCTTTATTTCAAAGAAAAGAAAATAAGTGCTGAGACATAGCATGATTTGCCAAAGGTCATCTAGGTAACAGATAGTAAAGCTAAGAACTAAACTTAATATCTGTGATACCAAATCCAGTGTTTGATTTTAGTTTTTCCTCCTATACTACGCTGGTAGAACTGGGAAGGACTTTAAGCATTATCTGGTCTCCCTCATTTTAAAAAAGAGAATGCTGTGGCCCCAAGATGGTGAGTGGTTTGCTCAAGGCTACAATGCAACTTAGAGGCATAGTCAAGGTCTAGGAGTCCAATATCCAGTCACTCAGACTAATGCCCAGCTCTGGTGTGGAGCACTGGACTCAGAGTCAATAAGACCTGGGCTCAAATCCTGCTTCTGATACTAACCATGTGATCCTGGGCAAGTCATTGAACTCTTTGACCCTCAGTTTTCTTATCTATAAAATGGGAACAATACCTGTAGTACTTATCTCACAGATTTCTTTTTAGGATCAAACAAAATAATATATGTAAAAGTGTTATGCAGTGCAGCTAGGTGGCACAGTGGATAGAGCTCTGGCCTCAGAATCAGGAGAACCTGAGTTCAAATCTGGCCTCAGACACTTGACACTTACTAGTTATGTGACCCCGGGCAAGTCACTTAACCTCGATTGTCTCACCAAAAAAGCAAAAAAAAAAGTTTTGCAAAATGTAAAATACTATATAAATGCTAGTGATGGTTACTGCTCCTTACTGCCTCCTTCCCTCACCTTAAAAATTACCTTCCATTTATTTTGTATATATTTTATCTGGATTTCCTTATGTATATGTTTTCTCATCCAATACAATATAAGTTCCTTGAGGGCAGGATTTTTTTTTTTTTACTTTGTATGGCACCTAGCACAGCACCTATAGGACACATAGCAAGTACCTAAAAAATGTTTGTGAGTGCACTGCTTGATTGATGCACCCAGCAGAGAGGATCATTTCATCATTATATCAGAATATAATCCCATATCAGTTGAGCAAGGGTACCTAAAGCAGGGGGACTTAAAGCTAAAATAGCTTCCCTAGAAGTCATAGAGGCTGTTTTACCTTGTTATCTGAAAGAATAGAATATGCTATAGAAATTAGAAAGTAGCAACTTTTAGGGTAAAAAAGCATTTTTTCTATGAAGCTCATCATACAAATTATGAAAAAAAATAACAACTGCTACTGCTGCCACTAAACAACACAGAAAATAAGAGAAATATTATTTTTCACAGTGATTATTTTTTATTGAAGAGCAGGCAAGGATGGCTTGCATATAATTTCCCAGGTGCTTTTTAAATTACAAAGGCAGGGCCCAGAAAAACCACTTCTCATGAGCTATTCAAATAATAAAAGGCAGGATCAGAGGCAGATAGATGATCTAACTCAGGCAGAATAATTAGGATTCATGAATGTAAGGAAGGGTAGAGGGGGAAAACGTAAATTGGTTTCTAAAGGAGAGGACTGATGCAATAATTATTAGAAAATGAGGGAAGAATCTTGGTATGGAAAATAAAAAGAATGAGACCTAAAGGAGAAAAAGAAAGCTCTATGTTCTGAAGAGGAAAGCCTACTACTCATAAATCTGAAATGCCTAACACATGCCCTGTGTAAAAGGCCAGATGAACGAAGGTCTCTCAGTTCTAGGTCTGTGGGTTCCTACAGGCATAATACTGTTATTTCTTAGGACTATTTTTTTGTTTTTGTTTTGGAAAACAAGCTCCAGTGGGCCCAGAGTTTAAAGAGTGAATGAGATTTCAATTTCCGGAATAGTCTTGTATCTTTTATATTTCACTCTTTCACTGGAGTAGAATCTGTTACCACCTTCAAGCTCTTACCACTTCTGAGGGACTGAAGCTCTGATCAGAACTAGTAGGTATGCTGGACACCCTGTAATAATGCATTAGCTGACACTTAGATTAGAAGTATCTCTCTTTTTTCCCCCACATCAATCAGGAGCTACTCAAATATAATTCCATAGAAATCAGAAGATGCCATGGACTTTTCTAGTTGTTCCCAGGTCAGCTCCTGCCTCATCAGAAAAGATGAAACCTTAAAACTGGAAGGTCATAGATTCAAAAATAACTGAGGCTGTATAGGCTTTATAACCAGGGCAGCATAAATAAAATTCAATAAAACCGGACCTAAGAAAATACTTTTCACAAGGCGAAAAAATCTGTAATTGCCTCCCAATTCAAGACTGTCCAGGCAGCCCAGGCCATTTACAAAGCCATTAGGTGTTATCCTGGGGAAAGCATGACGAGAGAGAGAGAGAGAGAGAGAGAGAGAGAGAGAGAGAGAGAGAGAGAGAGAGA
>NW_020940355.1:740665-751115 GCF_900497805.2 Vombatus ursinus | reverse complement strand
AGAGAGAGAGAGAGAGAGAGAGAGAGAGAGAGAGAGAGAGAGAGAGATTACACTCAATTGTTCAAAGTCTTTTCCTGAGCCCTGTAGGCACCTAGTCTTTGAATGTGCAATTGAGAGACCTGACCTGCTAGGTCCATCTGATGAGGTTCCCCAAGCCAAGCTGTCAATGGCAGAAGATAGCTTCATTATGGCATGATAACAGCCTGAATTTGTCTTTCTATTACAGACCTGAAATGCCCTGAAATATAATTGGATATTTTTTCCATCTGAATTCTAGCATTGTTGCCAATCATCTACTAGTGACAAATGGGATAAATTCTGCATTTACAAGGAAGTCCAAGGACACTTAAAGTTTCAATGCATCGATAGAGGAGGAGTTGGTGAATCTGGTAGAATAAGAGAGTAAAGGAATGAGGGAGAGGGGGAGCGAGAATGAATCAGAACAAAAAGAAAAGATGAAAACAAATAGTTTTCCCACTGATGACATTGATCATGTCACGCACCCAGTTCATTTTCCTTACAGCACTGTATCCTGATCTTTCTTTTGTCTGCTAAAGCCTCTCATTCTGTGGTTTCCTCAGACTTAAGCCACTGAATAAAGATCACTTTGTGTAGTAGCTTAGAATGTTTATGAATACTGCTCACTAGGGACAATTTCTACTACAACTGGGGTCGAGTTCCCTCCTTCCAACTAGACTACCAGGCTCAGTATTCTTATTCCCTGGTGTTTTTGTTTGCATTATTTGAAAATGAATGTCCTTGTATTCCCAGCCTACAATGCTAAACTCCCCAGGTCTCCTGAATTATTCTTCCATCTTTTCTGCTACATACACAATATCAATGCATGCTGAGTCACTATGTTCCTTGCGTTCCAAGAAACAAAGCACACAGGGGAATAAATATGATGAAAGGGCAGAAACTCAATTCAGCTATAGCTGGAACATTTTTTAGGCCATGACCAGATCCATTTGGCTCCAGTCTTTACTCACCCATCTCCTTCTTTCATAGTCACAATCGTTTTTAAAAGAGAGCTAAAGCTAATGTCAGTATTCAATCTATGAGACAACTGGGCAATATATGAATGAGTACCTGGTCTGTCCTAAAGCATTGCCTTTACCACTATACTGGCATTTAGGTAATGCAGTAGTTACAGAGCCTTTCCCTGATTTGCAAGGTCATACTTGCACCATATGCTTATGAGGATTCAATATTATTTTTCTAATTTTTCATATGGGGATATTGAGGCACAGAGACAATAAGGCCTGAGAAGTTAAGAGACTTGCTGAAAATCATGGAGCCAGTAAGTAGCACAAATAGTACTTCAACCGAGGTCCTCTGATTCTAAATCCAGTGCTCTTTCCATTATATCATGGTGGCTCCTTACGAGTTTATTAAAAGCAAAGAGAGAAAGAGAAAAAAAAACCTTTCCTCTTCTTTCTTTTTTTCCTTCTTTCTTACTTTCTTCATTTTCCTCCTCTCCTCTCCTCTCCTTGGGTATAGTAGAAAATACAACTGGACCTGAAGTCAAGAGACCTGAGCTCAAACCTTGGTTCTGTCTTTTGATGTGGCACAAAGGGACATATCACTTAACTTCTCTGAGTGTCTACTTCCTCATCTGCTAAATAGGGATAATAATGTTTGTGGTACCAACCTCATGGGTATGTTAGGAGGAAAATGCTACACAAATCTAAGTTCTTATTTATTATCCATGGCATCACCTGAGGCTTTTTTCCTAGTTCCTTCTTCTGAAGGGTGGGGGGATTCTGGAGGTTGGAGGTTTCATGTTTGTGTGTGTGTACATGCATTTGTGAGTGTTTGTGTGTGTGTGTGTGTGTGTGTGTGTGTGTGTGAATGTTGCCTGAAATTTTTATGCAGTTTCAACCAATTCAAAATCTGGAGAGATTCCCAGAAATTTTTCCCAAAATGTGACAGAGATATGATCCCTATTCTAGCTTAGAAATGAATTATCATTTTTCAGCTACATTTGTTTATTAAGTATTAAAATTACTCCCCCTGGACACAAATTCACTGACTTCATCCTCAAGATCAAGGAAGAGCACTAGACTGAGAAATGATCAAACAATGATGACCAATCTCATTAGCATGACTTTTGATTTCCCAACCTAAATACTTTCAATGGTAACTAGGTTGTTCTCCCTCTTAAAAATACCAAAAGTAAAAAGATTTTTTTTAAAAAAAGAAATCATGCTCTCTAAATGACAAGATCCAAATGAAAATGGTAACAGAAATGACAATGCAAGGATTAGCCAATAAAGAAAGTCTGTCAAAATTTCCAAGTTGAAAGGTATCAACCCAAGTTTACACAGCACTAAAAGCTACTATATTATTTTTAAATGAAGGATTCCTGAAGTTTCTCCCTCCCTAGGGTGTCACATGGCTAATAATTTTCAGAACTTTAAAAGTAAACAATCACTTTGGCTAAAGTGACAACTCAAAGTCAACTGAAAAACCTCTCTCTAAACTTAAAACTTTCCATCCAAAGCAGGTAGGGTAGGAATTAAACAGAAAAAGTATGCTAGGTTATTCTGGGTTAGTCTTTAAACCCCTATATGCAGAAGGAAGAATACAAGTAACTCTATTCACCTCTGTCTCTTAGATAAAAATATTCTTCAGAATATTGGCCTTTTAAGCCAGCCAAAACAAGCCTGGTATAGAGAACCTAATGATTTCATTAATGGCCGTCATATTTTAATGGTATTCTGTCCTCTTGTGTTTGTAAAATGGGAAGGTATGAATTAAATCTGGCAATGGAGATGGATAATTCTATTTTATCCTGTTGCATCACACTCCACCCCATAGTTCATTTGCACTTTACAATGGTGATCCAACCCTAGAGTTATTTTATTTAGAATTGCCATAACAAATCTTCCCCAGTTACAATAAATGCCTTTTGCATCCAGACTACTGGTAAATAACCTCCAACTGTGAATATAAGGGAGAATTTTCTTATCAAGACAGACTTTAATCTTATGACAATTGAAATTAGAAAAGAATAGTGTTCTAAGCACCTCTATAATGATGTAATGAAATAAATAAATGTGGGGTCACATATCTGTTGTCATTGCTTGTACTTATTGAATCTAAACCCCCCAAAAAAACTATCTTCAATGCATTGGAACCTCAAAAAAAATTCCAAAACATGAATTAAAAAGAGGGCATTTAAATCTATATTCTAGGAATAAGAATCAGACTTGTGATAACATTGATACAGGAAACTCCCAGGAAAGGAAACTCCTTTTAGGAAATTCCATCTTCTATTGCTGGTTGGCACCACTCAGCAACTTATGGTATCAGAGAATTACCTATAGTGGCTGAGAGGTTGTGACTTGTCCAGCATCATTCAGCCAACATGTGTTGGAGGCAGGTTCCTTATCTCTGTTCTTTCTGGCCTCAAGGCCAGATCTCTCTACTGTACCATGCTGCTACCCTTTTCTTTCTGGGGAAAAAAACAAAAACAAAAAAAAAAATGGAAGAAAAAAACCATTGCAATGTGGAAGCATGAAAGACAGTGATCTAGAATTCGGCAGACCTGGACACTGATTCTACTTAACCATGTCTCCTTGGGCAAATATTCTAACTCCTTTGGGCCTCAATCTCTTCACTTGCAAAATGAAGTTGCCCTCTAAAGTCCCTACTAATTAGATCATGATATCAATTAATCAAGGAGGATTTATTAAATACTTATCATGTGGTAAGTAATGTGCTAGGCACTAGAGTATACAAAGGCAAAAATGAAACAATCCGTTACAGCAAAGGACTTACGTTCTATCTGGGGAAACTGCACACACATAAGTATATACAAGATACATATAGTCACTGCAAGGTCATTTCATGGTAGGAGTAGGCACCAGCAGTAGGGAAGACTAGGGAAGGAATTGCGCAGGATGTAAACCTTGAGTTGAGCTTTCAGGGAAACTAAGGATTCTAAGAGGCAAAGATGAATTGCTTTGAGGAAAACAATTCTTTTCTTTGGCATGTTTCCTTCACCAAAACCAAAAGCACTATTTGTCCTTGGGAATGAGTCACAGATCAGTAATAATTCAGTATCAGTAACTAAAGACTTTGTCAGAGTTGACATAATTATCTTGGGGGAAGAAAGGAGAAAATGGAGCTGTGTCCTATTATAATGATATGATATAAGTTATAAGTGAAACTATCTGAGGCACAAGGTTTAGTATAGGGAAAGTTGTCTAATGCCAAAGGAAGAAATTCCAAACATTACTAAGCACATTTTAAGCAAGTAGGCATAGATCCAGTGGGAGAAATCAGATAGCGGTTGCTTAGTTAAAAGATCTGAAGAACTCTTAAAAGTATATTACTACTTGAAGTAAGTATATTATCCTCAATGAAGAACAACTTTGGTATATTACACAATACAACACAATGCAACACAATGCAATGCAATGCAATGCAATACAACACGACACACCAAGCATTTGCTAGGTTCTTATTGGATGTAAAGCATCCTATTGAGCACTGATTCCATCAAGCAAATTAATAGATACTAAGTAAATCCCTACTATATACAAAGCACTGTGCTATGTGCCATTATGGATGCAAAGACGTATAGAACAGTTTCTGCACAAACCCCCACCCTCAGGACAGAGGAGGAGAGAAAGGGAGAACAAACATTTCTTAAATACTTACTATGTGTCAAGCACTGTGCTAAGTGCTTTATAAATATTATCTCATTTGATCCTCATTACAACTCTGGGAGGTAGGGACAATCATTATCCCTATTCTATAGTTGAGGAAAATGAGGCAGATAAATAGTAAGTGACTTGCCCAGGGTTTCACATCTAGTTAGTATCTCAGGTTGGATTTGAACTCGTCTTCCTAATTCCAGACCCAGTACTCAATCCACTATGAGTTAACAATCCATCAAGCTGGAGAGGTAAGACAACCCAAAAAAAATCAATTCGATTGAATAACTGCCACCATTTTCAGAACACTATTCTGGATGCAAGAAAAATTAACAATGCCCTTGTGTTTCTATTACATATTGGTGATAAGTGCCAAAAATCTTTTTATGACATAAATATGGTTTTGATATCTAAATCAGAGAGAGTCAAAATAGAGAAAGAAACCTATAGCCAATATCTCTAATGAATATTGACTTTAAAATTTTAAATTGACCAATATAAATACTCAAATAAAGTACAAAAGACATATGAAAGAAGACACTATCTGCATCCAGAGGAAGAACTGATAAATCAAAGTATATAGAGAATGATTTTACATGCATACGTACACATACACACAGACACACACACACACACACATACATTTGTGTGTAATGGTAGCCATCTCTAGGATGGAGAGGGGAGGGAGGGAAGAAAAAAAGGGGAAAAAAGAAATTTACATGATAACGATTACATATTTATTTATTTATTTGTTTTTTATTAATTTATTTTGATTTATCAGTAATCACTTTCATATGCTTTTGAGTTTAAAATTTTTCTCCCCCTTCCTCCCCACCACCCTCCCCAAGACAGCACATAATCTGATATAGGCTATACATTTACATTCATATTAAAAATATTTTCACATTAGTGATGTTGTAAGTAGAAATTAAAACCAATAGGAGGAACCATCAGAAAGAGGAAACAAAACTCAACAGAAGAGAAAAAAATCAGCAATTCAGCTTCCAAAGTTCTTTCTTTGGGTGTGGATAGCATCTTCCACCACAAGGCCTCTGGAGATGTCTTAGATCCTTGTATTGCCAGGAAGGGTTAAGTTTATCAATATTACTCATCATGCAACATGGCTGTTATTGTGTATAATGTTCTCTTGGTTCTGCTCACTTCACTCAGCATCAGACCATACAAGTCTTTCCAGGTTTTTCTGAAGTCAGCCTGTTCATCATTTCTTATAGCACAATAGTATTCCATCACATTCATATACCACAACTTGCTCAGCTATTCCCCAATTAATGGGCATCCTCTCAATTTCCAATTCTTTGCCACCACAAAAAGAGCTGCTATGAATATTTTTGTACATGTAGGTCCTTTTCCCATTTGTGTGATCTCTTTGGGATATAGCCCTAGAAGTGCTATTGCTGGGTCAAAGGGTATGCACATTTTGATAGCCCTTTGGACATGGTTCCAAATTGCTCTCCAAAATAGTTGGATCATTTCACAACTCCACCAACAATGCATTAGTGTTCCAATTTTCCCACATCTTCTCCAACATTTATCATTTTCCTGTTTTGTCATGTTGGCCATTCTGATAGGTGTGATGTGGTGCCTCAGAGTTGTTTTGATTTGCATTTCTCTATTCAATAGTGATTTAGAGCATTTTTTCATATAACTATAGATGGCTTTAATTTCTTCATCTGAGAACTGTCTGTTCATGCGATTACATATTTAAAATAAATGGCAAGCTGCACATAACAGATTTGTAGTTTCATGTGCAATCATCTTTTTTATTATACTATGATACAGAAATGTTTGTTTTATTCCATAAATTATAATAAATAAAAATTTTTAAATTAAATATTAACAAAGAGACTACATAAAAAGATTATATATCATAACCAGATTAGATTTATGTCAAGAATGCAGAGTTATTTCAATATTAGGAATATTATCAAGAACTCTGATCAAAGCAATGGATTAGTTATTATTACAGAGTACTGATGAGGAAGGATGCTACCTACCTCCTGATAGAGGGTTGATGAATTCAAGATGTAAAAAGACACATTTATTTTCTGATGTGGCCAGTGGAAGAATTTAGTCAGCTTGACTATGTATATTTGCTTCAGGGTTTCATTTGTTTATTTATTCTCCATTGTCAACCTATTCTCAGTTCAGGAGGAGAGGTGTGGTAGGGAAAGATAATAAATACTTCTTCTTTAAAAAGTTGATTTTTAAGTAAAAAACTAAAAATATACAAGATCCTCTGTAAAAGTTGCTTCTTCCAGGAAACCCTGTTCACTCCAGCCCACACTGCCACCATTTTCATTCATTCATTATTGATATCAACTGAACACATCGTATTTACAAAGTAACACTGGGAAGTAATATAACTGAATATTCTATGGACTCTATCCTTAAAGATCTTGCAGTTTAGCAAGGGGGTATATGATATGAACACAAACAAATATATACTTCTTGCAAAAAAAATTGAATTCAACAAATATGAATAACCTCCAACTTATTAAAGCACTGTACTAGGTGCTAGGGATACAAAAAAGAAAAATAGAAAACAGTCCCTTCCATCAAAGGGCTTCCATTCTACCAGAGAATTTAACTTATAAACAAATATGAAATGAAAAATAATAATAATACTAATAATGAGAGAGAAGAGAGAGGAGAGAGAGAGAGAGAGAGAGAATTAGCTGGGAAAATCAGAAAACTTTTTTCTGTAGAAGATGGTACACGACCTGAGTCTTCAAGGAAACCAGAGATTCTGAATATGGAGGTGAGGAAAAAGCACATTCAATGAATGAAAGAGAATATCATGCTTACAAGATGGCAGATGAAAAGCTGACTTCAAAGAACAGGTAACAGAGCCAATTTAACCAAATTCTCCTACTGAAAAGGCTTCTGAGTAATCCAGTGGTCACCAAATTCAATCTAAGGCCCTCTGTGATTTGGCTCTGATGGTAGTTATCAGAGCTGTCCTACTTCATAGTAATTGTTGAGACTTGGGTGGTAGGTGATACTTTCCCAAAGTTGTTAATACAGCATTGCTCTAAGAGGGCCCATTACTCAGGCTTCCAATATGGCGATGGTTAGGAGATTTTGTTGGCAGTGGTCATGGGGGATGGTTTGTTTTAGTTTGGTTTATTTCTTTTGGGCAAGAGAGAGGGAAGTGATGGATAGGGAAAATAAATACTTTATAACCTGGCGTAGAATAACAAGAAAGTACTGAATAGTGACATTATCACAGGCATGTTAGAGTTCTCCTCCTCTCCCAAGATGATATGCAAATTATGGATACAAAATTCCTCTCTTGTAAGAAGCAGAGATAGAAAGAGTAGAAACCAAAAGCTGGAATCACTTTGGTTAATTAGGGAAGGGAAAGCCAGAGAAGCATCTAATATAATGGGAAAAACTGAAATCAGCAGTTAATAAATCACATTAATACAGCTTTTTAAGATTTACAAACACATTTCTTACAACAAACACATGAAGCAGTTCAAATAATATATCCATTTTACAAATGATAAATGAAGCATAGTAGGGGCTAAGTAGCTTACCTAGGGTCAAAGATCTAGTAGATATGAAAGGCCAGATTCAAACTCAGGCCTCTCAACTCCAAATCAAGTGAACTTGGTCAAGTGACAACTTTCCTGGGCCTCTTTCTTCATCTGTAAAAATGAGGATGTTGGAAAAGATGGTCTTTAAGGCAATTTTCAACTCCATGATTTTATAATCTCATGTGGACTGTGGCCCAAAGAAGCATACCAGCATTGTGGCCTAGGGCAGAGAAATCCTGTTAAATAGATCTATAATAAGTTGTACCAGATCAACTGTTCCTCTCTTTCAACAATAATCGTAAGGTGAACTTTGAATTTCACCCATTCCGTTGATTAGTAAATCTTAAGACTGAGCCAAATCTAATAGGAACACTCTGCCTTCTGCCCTCTACTTCTCCTAACAGTTGCTATATAATGGTTTTAGGAACTTGATTCTGTCATTAATTATAAGTCTGAAAATTTCCGTTGAACTAAAAATTAAAATATCAGACAGAAAGGTTATTGATGCTGAGAAGATCAGACCGTTCACAATCGTGCCTTCCTCATAGAACACACAAGGTCAATATTTTGTGATATACTAATGATAAGGCATTTCATGACAAACTGCAATGGTTCCCAAGATTAATCTATTAGAATTTATTGTAAACTCAAAAGCAGTCAAAAGGCAGCTATAAATAATCATCTTACAACCGACCACAAGGCAAAAGAGTTTAAGGGTTGGTTTTATATCAAGCAATAAAGGACGGTGTTCAAGAAGGATTTGTTGGTATTAATTCAATAAATCAACAAACTTTTATTAAGTGCCTACTATGTGACAAAAAGCTGTGCTATATAATGGGGGTATAAGTACAGAAACAAAAAAAATTACTAAAAAGGAACTTATATTGTAATGAGGGATAAAAGTACATCTATAAATATATGCAGCATAAATATAAAGTGAATATATACAAATGGATATGTAACTCTGGCTTAAAGCCCTGAATATTTGCCTAAGATTCTCCTCATTGATGGATAGAATGATGATTCAACTCTACTTGCTCACAGGAGGGGTGGAATAGGTTCAAGAGCTATGGGAGAAAAAACAATATATTTTCTGCCTTCTTGGATTCAGAGAGAACATATGGGGTTCCAGACTCTCTTCAGAGAAACACTTGGAGAGAGAAAAAAAGAGATCTTGGAAGAGAGATGTGTAGGAGAAAGCTGACTCCACACTATGTCCTGATTTCCAGGGTCTGTCGTCTCTCTCCACCTGTCTCTCCAATTGTCCTCTCTCAGAGCAGGAAGAAAGAATGTCTCTCCTCTCCAGAGCCAATTCTACCCCTCACACCAGCACGCAGAGTTGTCATCATTCTCCCCACCAATGAGCAGAGTCTTATGCAAATGTCTCAGGCTTTAAGCCAAGGTTACACTTACAGTGTAGTTAAATACAAGGGAATTTGGAAGGGAAGGAACTAGCAGTTGGGAGAATCAGGAAAGGTTTCATGCAAAAGATGCTATTTGAGATGCACCTTAAAGAACAGAGTAATTCTATGAAGCAAAAGTGTGTAGGGAGTCCATTCCAGGAATGTAGAAAGGCAAAGAGACAGGAGACAGAGAATCTTGTGTGAGGTAAAGAGGCAAAGTCTCTTTGACTGGATCACCAGGTGTAGGAGTAGGGATAATTTCCATACAGTCTGAAAAGATACATTGTGACCATATTGTGTAGGACTTTAAGAACTAATTGGAGGAGCTCATATTTTATCTTAAAGGCAATAGGAAGCCACTGGGGTTGACTGACTAGAGGAGACACAGGGTCAGGTCTACACTGAAGGAAGAGAAGGTGGTCAACACTGCCAAATGCAGTAGAAAGAGCAAAAATGATGAAGACTGAGGAAAAGACCATCGGATTTGGTCATTAAGAGATGACTAGTAACATTGCAGAGAGCAGTATGAGGTCAGAAGCTGATTGTGAAGCTAATTGAGAAAGATAGAAAGTGAAGGCAGCAAGTGTAGACAGTTTTCTCAAGGAGGTTGCCTGAGAAAGGAAGAAGAAATATATGTAGTTCAAAGAGATAGTAGGTTCTAGTGAAGGTTATTTTTTAAGGATGGGGGAGACCTGGGCATGTTCAAAGAAAAGGAGCAAGTACCTAGGTAGAAATTGAAAGAGAGAGGAAGAGAAAGAGAGAGAGAGAAGAGAGAGAGAGACAGACAGAGAGAGAGACAGAGAAAGAGAGAGAGAGAGAGAGA
>NW_020940355.1:723684-740655 GCF_900497805.2 Vombatus ursinus | reverse complement strand
GAGAGAGAGAGAGAGAGAGAGAGAGAGAGAGAGAGAGAGAGAGAGAGAGGAAGAGAGAGAGATTTCAGCTGAAGTTACTAATGATTAGAGCTATTCCAAGGGAAAATGGACTGTCTTGGAGATGATGAGTTCCCCCCACTAGAAATTTTTAGACAAAGAATGGGTGACAACTTGTCAGGTATGTTTTCAAAGAATCCACTCAAGAATGGGTTCAGGTTATGTTCAGGTATAGGTTGGAGTGGATGGCATCTTAGGTCCCTTCCATCTCTGAAATTCTCTGCAATATGACATGCACATGAGAGGCACAAAAGCTAGGTTAGTTTGCTTGCTGATTTCAGCTATTTCTCTGTTACTCATAGCTATGCCATATTGCTTGAGGTTATAATTCGCTGATTCCTAAAGGCATTGCTTTTGCCCTCCCTGGTTTTGATTATAGCAGGTATGCATATCAAGTCCTGAAACTTCATGGTTCTGACAGCTACTTAGTAGGGACCTCTTCCAACACTGGGGGGGGAGGGCCAGGTTGTCACACCTTTTTTTCCACAGCAGATGCACCAATTGGCATCAGTACAATGATGGACTATTCGTTGTCACATCTGACAGAAACCAGCTCTTATAGGAAATCCTTCTCATCTTCCATGTCATCAAAAATCTAATGTTAATGGGTCTGGGCTAGGCCATACTGCTTACAAAGTGAGTTAAGCAATATGGCAACAACCCTCTGGGAGCATTCAACATAAGGAAATAAATGTTAATGGGGAAAGGCAGAAAATGCATGTGGATAACAAAATTGGACCCATAGGGTCCTAATGAGGAAGCCTGGATTAAGACGACAATGATAGTAATAGAAGGAAAAGTAGAAGATGCTGTTCCAGGTGGAAGGAAAGATTATAGGAATCAGACCAGACCTTTTAAAGCAACAGAGATGGAGAAGATGTCAAAGAGGCAAATGTTCTTTACAGGACTATTGGAGTCATCATTTTAGCTGGACATTTTAATATCCCCCAAAGACTGGAAACATCTGGGAGTTCGGGAACTTCTTTTGTTCAAGATGAAGTCCTTGTGGTAGCAAAAAAAATATGCTTGTCAAATCCAGACTGGCCTAAGGCAACATGTCATAGATGGGACTAACTCAAAAACCTACATTTGGACTTTTTAGGCAACACTCTGCTGAATAAAATACAGTTCTGAGACATAGTTTCCTCACTCTTTCTTTCCTACATTGGCTACTCATATACCATACACAGTAAGGTGAGACTTTGACCCATTATCATAACCTTGAAAAAAATTAAAACTTCTCCACCCTGAAGAGTTGTTAATGTTGTCCCTAGTCTTTTGAACTGTTATATTTCTGAGCCCAAGATCCTTTTTTGTCCAAGGTCTCATGTGGTAGAACCTCCCAAGTTACAGGTCTGCCTATAGCAAATAAATCACAACTATCTAAATTTATTTTTCTTTGTTCTCCCTTCACTAGTAAAATGTCTGTCTACTTTATGCCTTACAGAAGGAATCTTTAATATATCAATACAGTGCATTATAAGTTTCTATTTAAACCAACATTTTTTGACTATGTTCCCCACAGTAATATGCTAAAGCCAGCTCATACTGGCTTGTGAGAGTTGATTGTTAAATTTTCACAGTAAGAATTTATATCATGGAAATCAGCAAATGCTATGAATCAGAGCTTTATTTCTTTTGATTTATTTCTTTTCTGAGTGTCCAAAGTTAAAAAAAAGTGAAGGAGTAAATGTTAACAATGTAGATTAAACTTAAAAGTGTGTATTATATGCCTTTTTTTCAAGAACCAGTTATTAAATATCTATCAGAACACCTCTGGTTTTATGAAAGCCTGGTATCCTGATGGCACCATCAACCAAGATTCTACATAAGAATTATAATTTTAGGGATTCCTTTCCTCTCCAAAACATGAAATAACAAAAATTCTTATTATGTGAATATATATTCCAAAATTTCCTGCAATACTCCCCCCCCCACACACACACACACATACCCCATTGAGATATTATTACGGCATCTAGGTGGCATAGTGGATAGAGTCAGGAAGACCTGATAAAAACCAGCCTCAGATATTTACATACTTGTGACCCTGGGCAAATCATTTAATCCCCATTTGCCTCAATTTCCTCATCTGTAAAATGGGGCTAATAAAAGCACCTACCTCCCATGGTTATTGTGAGGATAAAATGAGATAATTTTGTAAATGCTTAACACAACACCTAGCACATAATGCTACATAAATTTAAACTATTGCTGTCACTGTTTTTGTTACTGTTGTCTCCATAATATGGCATGGCTGCCTTTATTAAGGTAGAATGGCTAGATCCCTAAATAAGAAATGTGGTAAAAGAAGAGAATGGTAGGGTCAAGCAGCCTCATGCATGTCCTTATCACATGTCAACTGGAAGGCACTTGGAAGATTCTTGGCTCTCTAATGATCTGATCTGTTATGTTGTCATATGGCCTAAAATTCCATTTTATCTTTCCTTGAACTTAAATATTGTCCTCTCCAGTCAATTTTACAAATAATCTGGGACCATAGGATCATAGAATTGGAATTTAGAGAACATCTCTCCTTGACCCTCTCTGGATTCCTTCTCCTCCATATTGGCATCCTGAGAATTCACTGCCCTGGGGCCCTCTTCTCATTGGTACACCTTCTTAGGAGCACCATTTTGGAAATAAACTCAACTCAATCATGCTTCACCTCCATCTTCCCTTGACTCTTCGGACTGTGCTTCACTCTCCTCTCTTGCTGAAATGTCCTTCCTTGACTCTTCCCAATTACCAGAAATGTTTAAGGGGTTGTATTCTTCAGTTCAATGTAACCTCCTCAAAAGCAAGAACTGTCATACTTGTATATATTTGTGTCCCCTTACTCATCACTCAGTACAATGCATGGCACATAGTAAGTGCTTCATAAATTATTTCTATCTATTCTAACCTCCTTAATTTACAGTTAAGAAAATGAGGTTCAGAGAGTCAAAGAGTCCCACCCTGAGGGACATACAGGCAGGATTTGAACCTAGATCTTCCTGACTCCAAGGAGAACACTTCAAGTCAATAATAGCTTTAGTATATGTTTATATGTATGAATTAGTTCATGGAAACATTTTCTTTCATGACAGAAGGAATCAAGATAATAATATGATCACCGTGGAGTTGCGAACTGATCCAACCATTCCGGAGAGCAATTTGGAACTATGTCCAAAGGTCTGTAAAACTGTGCATACCCTCTGAACCAGAAATATCATTACTAGGTCTGTATCCCAAAGAGATCATAAAAAAGGGAAAAGGGCCTACATGTGCAAAAATAGTTATAGCAGCCCTTTTCATGGTGGCAAAAAATTAGAAATTGAGGGGATGCCCATCAATTGGGGAATGACTGAACAAGTTGTGGTATATCAATGTAATGGAATACTATTGTTCCTTAAGAAATAATGAGCAAGCAGATTTCAGGAAAACCTGAAAAGACTTACATGAACTGATGCTGAGTGAAGTGAGCCAAATCAGGAGAATATTGTACACAGTAACAGCCACATTGTGCATGATCAACTTTGATAGACTTAGCTCTTCTGAGCAATGCAATGATCTAAGACAGTTCCAAAAAACTCATGCTAGAAAATGCTATCTACATCCAGAGAAAGAACTGTGGAATCTGAATGCAGATTCATGCTATTTTCTCTTTTTCCTCCTTTCTTGTGTTTTTTCCATTTTGTTCTGATTCTTCTTTCACAACATGACTAATATAGAAATATATTTAATATTACTGTACATGTACAAATGCAATATACATGTGCATGTATATTGCATGCTATCTTGGGGAGAGAGGAGGGAAGGGAGGGGGAAATTTAGAACTCAAAATCTTATAAAAGTCAATGTTGAAAACTAAAAGTAAATAAATAAATTTAATTAAAATAATAATATGACCACTGGACACATGGTATAAGAAAAAATAATACTAAAAAGTGAGTGTGTTATTGCTGGGTCAAAGGATATAGGTAGTTTAATAACTCTTTGGGTATAATTCCAGATTACTCTCCAAAATGGTTGGATCATTTTACAATTCTACCAACAAGGAATTAGCATCCCAATTTTTCCATATCCCCTCCAACATTTGTCACTTTCCCCTTCAATCATTTTAGCCAATCTGCTAGGTATAAAATGATATCTCAAGGTTATTTTAATTTGCATTTCTCCAATCAATAATGATTTAGAGCATTTTTTCATATGACTATAAATTGATTTGATTTCTTCATTGGAAAACTACCTATTCATATCCTTTGACCATTTATCAATTATATCTATTTCCAAAGATGATTAGGGAAAAAAGAAAACAACCTGTATGTTCTAAAATATTTATAGCAGCTCTCTTTGTGGTAGCAAAGAACTGGAAATTGCAGGGATGCCCATTATTGGGGAACAGCAAAACAAGTTGTGGTATATGATTGTGATGGAATACTACTGTGCTATAAGAAATGATGAGTATGAAAACATGAAAAGATGTGCACAAAATAATGAAGAGAGAAAAGAACAGAACCAAGAGAAGTTTGTATACAGTAACAGCAATATTCTTTTAAGAACAGCTTTGAGTGAATGTTATTTTGACTATTATAACACCCAAATTAACTATAAAGGACATATGAAGAAAGATGTTATCTGCGTACAGAAAAAGAACTGATAAATACAAGTCTATATAGAATAATTTTACATTTATAAGCCTATTTGTGTCTAATGGTAACCATCTCTAGGGTGGGAGGAGGGGTAGGGAAGAACAAAAAGAAAAAAAAGAAATGTACATGATAATTTTGTTGTATATTTGAAAGGAAAACAAGTTGTGCATAGCAGATTTACAGTTTCATGTGCAATCACTTTTTATCATACTATGTTATAGAACTGCTTGCTTTATTTCATAAATTTAAAATAATTTTTAAGTGTGTATGAATAGGGAAGTGATAAGGAACCTAAAAAAATCCACCTTAGCTTTTTGGTCTTAAATGAGACTGGCCCTTTGGAAAGCTTCCTCAGAAGGCTGAAGTTTGTAGAACTTCCAGCCACTAGAATCCTCATCCACTGTCTACCTGATATAATTTCAAAGAAGAGTAGAGAAACCCTGCCCCACCTCAGCCTTTTATCCCGATCTGTGTAGCACCATATATTTAGACCCAGAAGGGACATCATCTCACACATCAGAAAATTGAGACCCAGAGAGGATGAGACTTGCTTAGTGTCACACATCAAGTATGTGTCTGAGGCACAATTCACACCTAGGTTCCTTACCTCTATATTTATTACTCATTCCACTATACCACAGAATCCTTATGCCAGTCTCTTCAAGCTACTGGGATATGCTTGTGAAGTAAAGGCAAAGGAGAGATTTTCCTGGCCTTGTAGCAAAAAAAAAAATCATTGTTGTATAAATGGCAATAAAGTAGAGCCATCTGAGAGCTCCCTCTTTCATTGACAAGGTGGGAGAGTATTTATAGAGACTGGAATTCAGGTCACTCTCCACAAGCCACAAAATTTTGAACTTCCCCCTGTCCCAGTTGGTGGGAAGCCCACATCTTCTTAATACCTCTCACCAGGAGCTGGATAGAAACCACCTACATATTTCCCCTCATCTCCTATACAATGACTTTTAAAATGTTTCTTTTAAAATAAAAACACTAGTACACATCTTTATGTGGCTTATCTTTCTCAATAAAAGCCCAAGGAAATAAAATCATAAAATAATCTGTCTGAATAGCAATAAGGATATGAATGAAATTCACAAAAGTAGGCACAGAGAGAGTGGTGCTCATGCCTCCTCCCTTTGTTATGCTTTTCAACCTCTCATGGAAGGATAGAAGCACAGGTGAACTGCTAGCCAAGACTTAAATAAGCTAAGACTTATTAGAACAGAATGTCTTTCATATTTAATGTTGCTTTTCACCAGAGCAATTGTGAGTGGATATATGTGTGTATTTCTCTGTCTGTGGCTTAGTTTTTCAATAACTGATCACTGGAGAAACTCATTCTCTTGAGTTTGCTGAAACAAGGCAAGGAACTTTTCTGGTTTTTTCAGTGAGGCAGTAAACTCCAGAGGTGCCTCCAGAGTCCTTAGGGGCCCAAACCTGGAGGTCTTCACCCAATACAAAATGCTCAGCTTCACTGTAGCAAAGTATCAGCCAAAACAAATATAAGTAAAAAGCTCATCAGCCAGATTCTGCAATTCTAGCTTAGGCAACCATCCCACTGTGCTCTGTTCCTTTTGTAGCTTAAATTGGGATTGAGCTCTTCATTTATAAAATAGTACAGGGAGTATGAAATGGGGGGTGAGGATTCCCTTATCAATGCTTAGCATTTTAATGGTGTTTTGTCAGACTTCTAACCATTTTTCTGGCATGGCAAACAGACACTCTTATGGACACTGTTAAAGGGGCTCTCCTCAGAGACAGATATTTAGGAAAAGACCATGCCTTTCTGGCCTCTGCACTATGAAGCCAGGATGTAGGTACCTTATATTACTGAACCAATTGGGTTCTGAAGTTCTTTTTCCACTTCCTTCTCCTCTTTGGTATTCTAGAAAATGATTCTTTATTTTGTTTTTATTGCAATATTAACTACCTCTCAAGATGTAGCAAATGAGATAATTTATAGCTTTGGAGAGAAGCAGGAACTGTGCTATTCTGCCAATCATTTCTGTCATCCACAGGTCAGAAGTCAGGACATAAACCAACAAGGGAAAACCACATCATTTTACGAGGATTTGGGAGAATGCCAAGGAGTGGTATAGGAAGAGATTTCTTTTCTCTGTAGTTCTAAAGGCCACATCACTGTACCCTGGGGAAATGGGAGGAAATGCTTCTTTTCCAAATGAATTATGGCCAAGGAGAAAAATAAGTAACTGGTCTATTTTTCTTCTCCTGCATAGTGAAAAGTACCCTCCTCCCCTACTGGTTTGGAGGATATTTTTATAGTCTGATAAGAAATGTCCTTTGAACATCACAGGAAATTTGGAGTATTACATTCTGAAATCATCAAATTTCTCCACTTATTCCTACCCTTGACATATATACACCCAGGAAATATGTATTAGTTTTATTAATGACCACTGAAAGAAATGATAACTCAAATTTATGTAGCCTTAGACATTAGCAAAATGCTTTACTTGTATGCAATGTATTGCAAGGATCCTACTCATGTATTATCCAAATATATTGCAGTATGTGTCTTTGTATTGCAAGAATCATGCTGTTTTACATACTAATGTATGATCCTTGCCATAAACCTGTGAGGGAGGTGTGATTATGACTATTTCCATTTTATCAAATAAGGACAGAGAGACAGAGTGATTTCCCCAGAGTCACACAGTTGGTGTCAGAAGTAGGATTTGAACTCAGGTCTTCCTGTCTCTGAGTCCAGCACTCTACCTATAATGCCTCACTGATATCACAGAGATAGTAGTAGGTATAGGAATGCTCTTACAGATACTTTGAGATATGTCACTGTGAAGAAATCATATTATAGTTCTGTTTTTTCAGAATTTCTCACATTCTATTTAAATGTGTTTTAAAATTATATGTATAGACTTAGAATATAAGTAATAGCACACTCAATTAGAATTAGGCTCACAAAAAGGATGGAAGTCTACTAGAGTGATTTCTGTGGAATAGTAGAATAGTAGACTGAGAGCAAAAGGGATGTTAGAGGTCACCCAATCCAACCCCCTAATCTTACAAATGAGGAAACTTACCATTGTTTCTAAAGTAGTAGCCAGTGCACAGATATAGCATCAAAATATGTAGAACTTTGCTATTAGGGAAAAATATGATGGGACAGCTAGGTGTTGCAGAGGGTAGAGAGCTGGGCCTGAAGTAAGGAAAATGTGAGTTCAAATCTGGTCTCAGACATTTTCTAGCTGTGTGACCCTAGAAAAGTAATTTAATTCTGTTTGCCTCAGTTTCCTCATCTGTACAATGAACTGGAGAAGAAAATGGCAAACCACTCCAGTATCTTGGCCAAGAAAACCCCAAATGGGATCACAAAGAGTCAGACATGACTGAAATGACTGAAAAACAACAAAATGACTGGGGAGTGAGCCTAAAGTGGAGAGAGCCTCTGGTGGGCCTAGACAGCACTATAGTTACATGAATAAGTGTTTCTTTCTCTTTCTGCTTCACTCTGAATTGAAAGGAGATAAAAAGAGGAAGAGAGAACACCACGGGGTGACCTTATAGATGAGCAAGCCATTCTCATCAGCTTGCCGCTCAAGTACAATAAAAGGATGGCTTGTGGTTGCATTGTAGAGAAACCGCTGACAACCAAAGAAAGTACATGGAAGAGTTTTTAATGCAAAGCTGATCATAGATCCCAAAGCAGATGACAAGCCACATTAGGGTCTAATTTTAAGATGGGTTTGGGGTTAGTGAAGTCTAGGGTTAGAACATTCATTATATTAAGAAGTAATTTATAAATGTTGCAGATTAGCGGGAAACAATAATTATTCCTGGTTGTCTTCTTTTCTGTCTTTCAATAATTTGTGTATTTTCTGTTTGTAATATAATACTAACTAATATGCATGTTTGTCAGTCATTCCAACTCTTTGTGACCCCATTTGGGGTTTTCTTGGCAAAGATACTGAAGTGGTTTGCCATTTCCTTCTCCAGTTCATTTTACAGATGAGGAAACTGAGGCAAATAGGATTAAGTGACTTGCCCAAGGTCACACAGCTAGGAAGTATCTGAAGTCAGATTTAAATTCAGAAAGATTCGTCTTCCTGACTTCAGGCCCAGTACTCTATCCACTGTGTTACCTAGCCACCCTGCTAATAGTAATATTTATGTCTGATAAAAGCATGCCACATTATATAGAAAAAGTATAATTGAGTGGCAGAACATGAATCTCTTTCCCAATTAACTGTGGTAGGTTATTGAAACCATGAAGTCAACACCAAGTGATGGCAGCTCACCAAATATGCAGATAAAATACCCAGGAATGTTAAAATATCTTTGGAATGTTAGCCTTGCAAAACCAAATCTATAAAGTGATAGTAATCATCACAATCACGTTGGAGACTTCCTCCAAAAAATTTTTAAGAGAATGAGAAAATTATTCTACCAAAACCTACCCAAATTACAAAAGCACTCTCAAGTTGTTCCTTTGATATGAACTCTAGTAGAGGAAAAAGTGGGCAGAGAAATGAGAGTGATACAAGAAAATCATGAAAAACAAGTCAACAGCTTGCTAAAAGAGACCTAAAAAATACCAAAGAAAATAACACCTTAAAAAATAGACTAACCCAAATGGCAAAAGAGGTTCAAAAAGTCAATGAGGAGAAGACTGCCTTCAAAAGCAGAATTGGCCAAATGGAAAAGGAAGTTCAAAAGCTCACTGAAGAAAATACTTCCTTAAAAATCAGAATGGAGCAAATGGAAGCTAATGATGTTATGAGAAATCAAGAAATTGTAAAACAAAACCAAAAGAATATAAAAATAGAACTTAATATAAAATATCACTGTAAAAACAACTGACCTAGAAAATAGATCTAGGAGAGATGATTTAAAAATTATTAGACTACCTGAAAGCCATGATCAAAAAAAGAGCCTAGACATCATCTTTCAAGAAATCATCAAGGAAAATTGCCCTGATATTCTAGAACCAGAGGATAAAGTAGAAATTGAAAGAATCCACTAATCACCTCCTGAAAGAGATCCCCAAAGGAAAACTTCTAGGAATATTATAGCCAAATTCCAGAGTTCCTAGGTCAAGGAGAAAATATTGCAAGCAGTCAGAAAGAAACAATTCAAGTATTGTGGAAACACAATCAGGATAACACAAGATTTAGCAGCTTCTACGTTAAGGGACTGGAGGACTTGGAATATTATATGAACTCTATAGTGTTTAGGTATGCAAGGAAAGCAAACCACTTTAATAAGAGCTTATATCGATATAGCACTTCAAATACAATATTTCATTTGATTTTTATAACAATCCCATGTGGGAGTTACCATAGATATTTTTACCTTCATTCCACAAATGAGAAAACTAAGACTGAGAGAGATTAAGAGACATGCTTATTGATCACACAGCTCATTGATATGAGGCAGAATTCTATCAAGGACCCTCTTCTCTATATATACTCTCACCCTTGGTGATTTGTATACTCTCTGGTCTTGGTGATGAGAGAACTCTCATCTTTATATAACAAGCTCTAAGGTCTTAGTCCGAACTCTGGTTATGCATCACTGTCTACCAGACATCTCCACTTGGGTGTGTCATAGGCATCCAAAATTTAGTATGCCCAGAATGAAACTCATCATCTTTCCCCCTAAATCATGCCTCCTTCTAATTTATCTGTTGATGTAGAGGATACCACAATCCTACCATTCACTAAGCTTCACAGGACAAATTCCCTTCTCTCTAGGCACTACACTCATTCAATCAATTAATAACACATGTTAGGTGTAATCCAACAACTTCTTTCACATCTACCCACTTCTCTGGGTTCTCATTGACACCTCTTTGCTTCAGGCCCTCAGAAGATATTGCCTGGAATATTTAGTCTCCTAACCCCTGCCTCCGTTCTCTTTTTTGCTCAGATCCACCCCCCACACTACCAAATTATTGTTTCTAAGACACAGGTGTGACCATATAATTTCTTGACTTAAAAACCTTCAATAGCTCCCTATTTATTCTAAGATAAAATATAAAATCTTCAGTTTGGCATGGCCCACCATTATCAGAATGCCATCTTTTTCTCCAGTCTATTTCTCTATGCTATCCTTGCTGTTTCCTATACCTATAGCCTATCTCTGTGACTTTGCCTAGGTGGTCCTCCATGCTTTGTTTCCCTCATTTCTCATTTAGCCTCATAGAATCCCTTACTTCCCTCAAAGCATAGCTCAGATAATTCTGCATGAGGCCCTTGTTAGTTCCCTTACTTGTTAGTTTTCCCTTACTCTTGAAATTACTTTGTGTAACACTGCATGTTACCGTTAGGCTACATTGTACAACATTGTATATGCAGAAGCAGCAAGGGATCATAGTAGATAGGGCGCTAACCCTGGAGTCAGAATTCCTGAGTTCAAATGTGACTTCAAATACTTACTAACTGTGTGACCCCGAGCAAGTCACTTAACCTCTGTCTTCCTCAGTTTCCTCATCTATAAAATGGAGATAATAACAGCACCTACTTCCCAAGGTTGTCGTGAGGGACAAATAAGATGTTTGTAAAGGGTGCTTAGCATAGTGCCTGGTATGTAGGCACTTAACAAATCCTTATATCCTTCCCCTCCTGGTTCCTCTTCCCTATTCTTTTGATTTCCTTATCTGAGGACATGTTATATCCTCCTGAGAAAATCTAAGTCCTTGAGGTCAGAGACTATTTCAATTTTGCTTTGTATTCCTGGAGTCTAACACAGTGCCTTGCACATAATGGACTCATAATAAATATTTATTTGACTTTTCCAAATTTTTCCTGCCACTAAGTCCCATGTTCTTTCTACTACCCCATCCCAGGCCTTATAAAGCGTGGCTTAAGAAAAACTTAGTTTTTAGAAAATAGAATTCATGGGAGACATTAAAAAGCAATGCTCTGAAAGACAGAAATAAAAAAGCAAAAAAAAAAAGAATCTTACAAAAAGAAAGGCAGAAATATTATTAAACGTATTATCTATGGCAGAGGCCCACTGTATACTTCGTAAATTCCATTCCGTCTGGCTTCATGGTCACTTGACACAATAATACTAGAGACACTGAATACCAGATGACTGTCGTGGGCTTATCCTAGAGAATAATGAAATTCTCAGTGCTCTGCTTAAAATATACAGTGGTTAAGTCCTTGGAAAGCCTGCTTCCACTTTTACAATGTTGCTTCTTAGTTATGTACCATGGTATTTGTTTGTTAAGTACACCTGCTAAGAAGGAAGAAAAACAAAATTCATTTATAAAAATGTGTTTTCCCTTCCACTCCCACATACATACAGCTGTTTCCCTTTAAAAAATAACAACACTCCATTGGGCTGACTATATGTGTGTGTGTGTGTGTGTGTGTGTGTGTGTGTGTATGTATGTATATGCATTTATGTGTTGTATTTATATATATAGACATACATATATGTATTATATTTATATACATATAGAGAGAGACATAGAGACAGAGAGAGATTCCAACAGCCTTGAATACTTCCACCAAACCTGCCACTACAAGATATTCATTAATATGACAAAATTAATCTTTCATGGAATGTCTCTGTGGATATAACATCTTACTAATGAATGTAGCTTGAATAATTGTGAATTAAACATAGGCTGAATATAGGAACAAATTTACTATGTTAGCCTTGATCAGAAATGTTGACCCATCTCAGTCTCTTTCCTTTTTTGTGATCATCTATCTTTATACTCGGGAGTACTGAAAATAATTGCATAAACATTATCTTGTCCTTGGCCATCACTAAGCAAAAAATGTTTATATCAGAGGCCATATCCCTCTAGAATCTGAGATCATTATTTTAAAGTAAATTGTCAAATACACTACAGTTGATCTCTATACATTTCTGTCATTTGCTGTTTGATGAACCAGACTAGGGGCATGACATTTAAGCCAGTGTCTTCGTAAAATGAGAAAAATGTTTTCAGACAAAATAAAGCATCATACAGTTCTTGGCAGTGTGCCTAAACAATGAAACATCTTTGTCCCAACAAACATTTCAGGAAACTGTCTTAGAAAAGCCATTCCAAGAACTATTCCATGTTTCCCAAGGAGGTATCAAACAAACCACTTACATTAGTGTTTTTTTTTTTCAAAATGAGGAAATGGTTTGGTTATTCATGTTACTCTCTCATTTGCTGCCTCATTGCCTCTCACTTGGCTGATTGATGGTCAAGAGTCCTGTCCTCCACTTTCTCCTCTAACCAGAGTTGGTCTTATGTGGGGCCAAAAAAGAAGCCACTTCCATGAAGTGATTTAAAGAATACCAAAAGTTCACGCCCACAAAAACATTTCCTATTAGACCTGCTACATTAACTGAAATTCAACAATTTGAGATTCATCCCTTGGCACAAGATATTGAACCTAACAAAACTTCACCTTAAAAGAGAAATCTCAGAGGAGTCAAGGAGATTTAGAACCGAAAGGAAATTTTAATCACCTAATCTAACTCCTAAATTTTATAGATAAGGAAACTGAGGCTACAGCAATTAAATAACTCTCCCAACAACCCACAACTCATCAATGGCAGAATCAGAAATAGAACTCAGGTTTTCTGACTCTTTGTCCGGTACTCTTTCCACCACCCCCCACTTAATAATAAAATCTAAGACTGCAAAAAAGAATTGATGAGCAATACAATATGTGTAGCAAAATGATCTTCCTATTTTATCTTAATTCATCCTATTTTGTCAAATGAAATTTAGAGACTTCTATCTCTTCAATTGTACCCCAGGATGTGTTCACTGCAAGTCCAGAGTATGGCCTTACGTCATTATTCATCATATTGTGTCATTATCTGCCATTAAAAAAAAAGCTTACTTTGAAATAGTTCATTAGATTAGTTATCCAGTCACATCAGATCTTTAAAGAAAATGATACATACAGGACAAATGAATTCTAAAAGGGACAAGGATGTCAGGAAGGTGCCAAAGGATCAGCAGAATAGACCTTGGGAGAATGCCATGTTGCTGAGATGGGAAGAAGAACATGGCTACTAGGGAAGTGATGAGGGACTAAAGAAAAAGAAGGGTTGGAGGAACATCGTGAATAAACTGCCAACATCACAATTATGTCAATCCTTTGAACTTTGTCATGCTCTTCTTCCTACTGCCTACCAACAACTTCTCATTTCTTCCTTTACCATTTTATCATCTATTCATGAGAGCAAAACTGCCACCAATTTGACATAAGTGGGGGTGTGGAGGACTCCATTTACATTTATTTGACATAGGTGGAGGTGAGAATAAGGAAAAATTACATCTATTAGCTCAGAAACATGTCCACACTAATTTGCTCTCATTATAGCCATGTTACCAGTCACTCAATCCTGCCCTGGGTTTGGGTCAACTCATATATAAATAAAGTAGCAATTACAATTTTTTAAAAGTACAATAACTTTTATATGACTGATACTAGATAAATGATAGCCAAAATAAAGTAAGGAGACATAGGAGTACATTACAAATGCAATATATTATAACAGACCATGTGCTGGAGACCTGACTCCCAGACCCACTTCCACAACTAATAATATGTACATGGGCAAGTCTCTTTTGTCATTGTGTGCCACAATTCACTTTTTTGTAAAATAAGAAGGTTGAACTAGATTATCTTGAAAGTTTCTAAAAATTCTAAAGTTATGAGTTGACATGAATCCAAAATATTTGAGATAAAACACTCCACTCACCTCCTAAAAGAGAGGTGATAAAAAAAAATTCAGAAACAAACACATTTTCAAACATGGCTTATGTGTAAATTTGCTTTGCCTTACTATTTAGCTATATATTGCAGGATTTTTAACTCTTGTTGATTTTTAATTTGCTCAGTGTGGGGGGGGTTGAGGGATACTGGGAAGAATAATTTTTTTAAAAAAATACTTGTTGCTTGAAAAATAAAATAATAAACTTCTTTGACAAAAAAGAAAGTTATGGGTTGAATTAAGTAGCCACTGATGTCCCTGCCAACTATGAAAGTCCTTGATTCTGTGATTCTATAATTTTTATTCTTTTCTCAAAAATTCTTTCTAGTGGAGTCATCTCAAATCAGACCTGGAAGGAGCTACTATTATGCCATTCATAAAATTTACTGTTTTTTTATGTTTTTTGGTTTCTAAGTATCACCTGATGGATTTTCATTGGCTAAACTGCTTTTAAATATTTAAAATATTTATCTTTTTAAAAACTAATTTTAAAAATCTTTTTTTTTAATTAGTCTATTTCCAACTGACTCATAAACATCAACAAATCACAATGGAACAGGCTACATGATGAAATGAAAAGAACACTGGATTTAGAGTCAGAAGACTTAAGCTCAAATCTCAGCTCTTCTACTTTTCCAGGCATGTGTATGATCTTGTGATCCTGGCATACAGTAGGTACTTCTGTAGGCCTCAGTTTCCTCTGCTTATACAAGAAGAGATTGGACAAAATTACCTCTCAGGTCCCTTCCAGTCCTAGGTCTATCATCCTGCGATCCTAGCTTTTTCAACTATTTATACACACCATCAATTCCCTTCTGGCTCTGCTGATTCTTTTGTTCTTCCTTAAAGGAAGATCTAGCAAATCAGTTAGCATTCCTGGTCTGATCTTCCCAGCACTTCCTAACACTCAAGTGTCCCCTCCCATGCAGTACAGATGGGTTTCCTAGAGAAAGTCTATAATTTGTATGTAGGGCACATCCTATAATACTACATACAAGCATAGACTCTCCTTGGTCTTTCTAACCCACATTTCCCACCCCTGTTATTTTACATAAACTTCCTTCCATCCCCCTTCCCAGTAGTACCAGCCTAACTGAGCTGTTATGATGTTTGTGATGCAACCAGGTCTTGTAGTTCATCCTCTGCATCACCAGCAGTTTTGTCTCTCAGTCTACACATGTGCAACCAGTTTTGGAAGGTTTGTAGTAGAATAAACAGGGGCAAAGAAAGGTGGGTTGCTCTAAAACCAAGGATTCTTACTTTTTTTGTATCAGGGAGCCCTTTGGCAGTCTGGTGAAGCTTATGGACCATCTCTCAGAATGAGATTTTAAATGCATAAAATAAAATATGTAGTGTTATGAAGAAAACCTATCATATAGAAATACCATTGCCAATTAAGAAAAAAATGAAAAACACATTCATGGACCCAAGTTAAGAACCCTTGGTCTAAGAGATAAGGATCTCAATAATAGTATTGGAGGTGTCTGCTTCACTACAAAAGGGGCAATAAGGGTTAGGGTAGTCAAGGAGGAGTATGGTATTGAAAAACCTATTGTATATATGTTTTATATATACCTACATATCTGTATTGCAGGCCCAGCTTTTGTCTTTTTATCTCTGGTACCTAGCATAGTGTCTGGCACAGAGTAGGTTTTTCAATGGATTATTGGAATAATTATAAGTATGTGAGGTTTTTGAACCATCTATCTTGAGACTTAAACAAGAGAAATGCTGTGAAATATAGAAATAAGGATGTGGGTTGAGTTGGTTTTGTTTGTTTATTCATTTGTTTTTACTAGACTTGTGATTTCTTAGGTATAGAGAACTCCTAGTGATAAAATTCCCTCTCCCAATGTGGTAGTACTTGCTCTGAAACTTAGAGTTTTAAAAGATTGCCAGCCTTCTAAGGTTGACTTCTAACTTTAGAAGCCTGAGAAGTTAAGTGACTTGCCCAGGGTCATACAGTCAGTAGAAATCAGAGGCAGACCTTGAACTCAGATCTCACTAACTCTGAGATCAGTTCTCTATCCACTACATCATGTTGCCTTGTATGAAGACCAATACAGTGAAAAGGGGAAATAGCCCAAGAGCTACAATAAAAAACCAGAAGAAAGCCTCCAGTCAATTGGGTGGATCATCTCTAGGGCATTTATGGAAAGACATGGACAAAAACAGCACAAAATAAAAGCCATAGAGGAATTACGTTACAACTTGCACCATTGTAAGAAATACTTACACTGGTAAGATGGCAGATCTAACTCTCTCTGAGGCTACACTTCATCCTAAGATGAATAATGGAGCACCATTCTACCCAGGGCAGAACTTTATTTCAATAACTATGTTCATAGCTTCTCCCTGAGGACACTCTTCCTCATCAACCATATATTCTACCCCCATTCTTCCCTAACATCATGCCCCACACTTTCATGCCTGCTGAAAACTTACCATCATCATCATCATCATAATCATCATCTCATTGTCATCATCATCATCATTTCATTAACATTATCATCTCATCATCATCTCACTATCATCATCATCATCATCTCATTATCATCAT
>NW_020940355.1:560156-723674 GCF_900497805.2 Vombatus ursinus | reverse complement strand
TCATCATCATCTCACTATCATCATCATCATCATCTCATTATCATCATTATCTCATTATCATCATCATATTATCATCGTAGCAACTAACATTTGTGCCAGGCACTGCTAACCATTTGGCAATTATTGTCTCATTTGATCCTCACAACAATCCCTATTTTTATTCTCATTCTATAGATGAGGAAACTGAGGCAAACAGAGGCTAAGTGACTTGTCTAGGTTCACACAGCTAGGAATTGTCTGAGGCTGGATTTGAACTCAGGTCTTCCTGACTCCAAATCCAGTGTTCTATCCACTGCATCACCTACTTGCTTCTGTTAACTAATGGAACTAGAAGCTACACATACAGTAGTGCAGATGATACTGAAATCCACCCAGGCAGTCTACACTTAGATACTTGGCAAAACCTCTCAAATTGAAACCCAAATATGACTGTCTTCTTCCAGCTATTCATTTAAGACACTGGAGAGTAAGATGGTATTAAGGCCCTTTTTTGTTCATTCATAATATTATCTTTGTGGTTGTGTGGCCTCGATGCAAAGCTGCCCTATATTCCCTGAACATCATCATCATGAACTATACCCAAACATCCCATGACTAGATTTAGTGCCAAGAGCTGAACAAAAGATGAAATTGTGGTCTGAGGAGTATGGGAGATTCCAGTTCAGTACTGTTTACTAGTGTAGACTACAGGCCCAAGGGACATACATGAGCTCCTAGACAAACATTCCATGACTCATAACTAGTCTACACTTTCCACAAACACTACTAGCATAAAGTTGATTTCAAGATGCCAAAGGGGCCCCAGGGTGGAAGGACGGTGTTAGGACCTATAAATGCTTGTCTATACTTCTTCAGAATAAAAGAGTTCCCAATAACTATTTCTCTATTACTTATAAACTCCATAGAATTCCTTCCAGTCCTAATGAATTTCTGGTGCTTTCTAACCTCATATTTGACAAATGAATTGATCATCCTGGGCTGATCTGCTTAAAAAATAACATCTGCATTCCTCTTCTCAGACAGAACAGGTAATCTATGGAAAGACTAGGACCTAGACTTGTTGTATATTCTATCCATATCTATAGATATATATCTATTATCTTATCATACTTCCCCCACTCACCATTTCAGATGGATTTACAGAGACTGACTTGGAACTCTCCACAGCCTACTCCCTGTCACCATATCCTAACAGTTAACAGTACTAGCCTGGCTAAGCTGCTACACTGATAGAGGATAAATGTTCTTCCTCTCTCCTCACCTGCTTGGGAGAAGTATAAAAATGACTCAGCCAGGGATTTAACATTTGCTCAGAATTTAAGATGTTCTTCAAGCACAGTGAAATAGTCCATATAGACTCTGCAGGGGTCATGAGATCAAGTGTGCATTAAGAGTCACAAAGCAGTCCCACTTCAGCAGATGCAGAGAAAACATTTTTATTCAGCCCTGGTCTTGCTGGATGCAGGAGGACACTAACTTTGATGAACGCATTTGTTGTTTTTATTCAGTCATTTTCAGTCAAATCTGACTCTTTGTGATTCCATTTGGGGTTTCCTTGGCAAAAATACTGATCTGCCATTTCCTCCTCCAGCTCATTTTATAGATGAGGAAACTGAGGCAAAAATAGTTAAGTGACTTGCCTAAGGTCACACACCTAGTAAGTATCTGAATCCAGATTTGAACACATAAAGATGTGTCTACCTGACTCCAGGCCTAGTACTCTATCCACTGTACTACCTAGCTGCCCCTTGATGAGCCCATAGAGGATCCTTTTCAATATGGAATCTCAGAGTTGGAAGGGACCTTGGAGGTCATTGAGTAGAACCCTTTCCCAAATCATAAATTCAATCTACAATTTCCTCAAAAAATATAGTTCCTGTGATAGAGAATGATTGAGGCAACCTACGATAGCTCTAATCTTTAGAAGATTTATGTAGTGTTCAGGAGGACCACCACCTCTGGTATTAGGACTTGTCGAGCCCTTTTCAGGGCGGCTCATCCACCTTTGGTGGCTACCTGGTGATCAGCTCTCATCCGTGGCTCCAAGAAGTTGTAGCATGTGTAATGGCCACACCCCCAATAAACTATCTCAGTAGATGGGCTAAACTAGGTTGAGGGTAATTGATAGGCCTCAAACCTATCTGTGAGTTAGGGGGATATCTAACCCAAACATGTGGCCTTTGGTGAAGACTTCTCATGGTGGAATGGGCTATTAGAACAAATTGTTTCAATGACTACAAAAGCAGTTGAAGCAGGCACTGTGGAGCATTTAGGACTTGGTCAGATATTGAAGACAGCAAGTTCATCCACTATATTTGGGGCCATTAACAGTCATCCTGACTTTTGTCTTGCCACTGGATTTTGATGACTCTAGAAGAGAGAGCAAGGCTGAGGACTTTGTGCAACTCTGACTCACTTAAATCTAATTTAGACACAAGTCAAGACATCATCCATGATGGCATTGGTCCTCTTCAAAAATAAAGGACAAACAACAACAGAAGATTTTTATTATGATAATAATACATAGTATCATATAATACTTTAAAGTTTGGAAAACACCATACAAATATTTCATATATCTCCGTAACAACCCAGGAAGGTAGGTGCTATTATTGTTCCCATTTTACGTATGAGGAAACTGAGACTAACTTGTCCAGGATCACACAGCATCTGAGTCAGGATCTGAACCTAGATCTTCCTGATTCCAAGTCTCTCAATTTAGCTGCTTTAGCTGCCTCTAAACTAATCTTTTGATGAAATATTAGCTAGAATTTATATATTGTTTTAAGATTTGGAAAGCACTTTACATATATTATCTCACTTGATCCTCACAACAACCTCTAGAAGTAGGTGATATTATCCTCATTTTGCATATGAAGAAACTGAGGCATACAGAGGTTGAAGGACTTACCCAGGGTCACATGGCTAATAATTCTCTAAGGCTGGATTCAAACTCAGGACTTCCTGACTCCAGGTCCAGCACTCTATTGACTATGCCACCTAGCTGCCTCATATGATCCTTACCTTTATTATTTTTTTAGATCAGGGAAGGAGGGAAAAGGAAAATAAATATAGAGAATATGATGATATTATGTAATATATGTCTCAAGGATCCTGCTCTCTGGGGCCACATGGAATGTCTAACCCTTCTTCATAACTACTCTTCAAAAAAAATTTTAGTCTAAAACTACATAGCTTCCTCCAATGACTTTTGCTACCCGAAAATGAGATGCCAAGTGAGAAGTTGGTAAGAGGGAGGGAGAAGCAACATTATACCTCACTCTTAGTTGTAAATACAAAAGTCCCTGAATTTGTATACCATCACACAGACAGAGAGAGGTACTAAACACATGGAATGCAACAGCAGAGGTACCATAACACAGCCAACATGGTGCCACCACTCAGTCATTTCAATTATGAGCAGCTACAAAGAGATAAAGCTTGTGAACCTTGAAAAATTGAATACAACCCACCCCTGGAGTAGTTATAGACAGATACAAAGAGCTAAGTTTCATCTGCTTAATCTAGGCATGTCAGACTAGGAAAGAAAATACTGAGGCTAAATATAAAGTAGATCATCTCTCTTCTGAGCCTAGGAAAACATCTGTTCTAAGCCTAAAGGGAGCCCTGCTCTCCACCTTACTCGACTCCATTATTTTGTCTACTTTGTATGCCTTCATTAATCTAACAACTCTATACATCTCCATTTATCTTGTCCAAGACCTTCATTTGACTTGTTTTCCTTCAAAATGTTGTTTTAAAAAAGCTCTAGTCTTGCATAGTTAGAAGATAAGCATGCCCGCAGCATTCCTTTTTTTTTGCAGTGAAAAGTACTTTTTCTTGTGGCCACAAGTAATAAAAATTGTCTTAGCTAAGCCAAAAAAAATGGAATATTGTGGTGATTATTGAACACATTGGTGTATTTTGTCTCCCTCAACTAGTTTGTACTTGAGAACTTGATACTTGAGAGCAAGTATCATATCTTAGACTTCTTTGTGCCTTCAAAGTGCCTACCAAATGGGGGGCAGCTAGATGGTGTGGTGGATAGAGCACTGGCCTTGAAGTCAGGAGGACCTGAGTTCAAATCCAGTTTCAGTCCAAACACTTGACACTTACTGGCTGTGTGACCCTGGGCAAGTCACTTAATCCCAATTGCCTAAAATAATAATAATAATAATAATAATAAAAACAAAGTGCCTACCATAGGCCCCTGTATACAGGATCTGTTCAATAACTATAACATAAAAGATCAGATTTTTAATCACCATTACCACATGTATACAGTTTGGTGAGGACTCAACCTTAAAAATCATCCCCTTGGAAAGAACTCATGAATGATGGTGTTCTTATGCTTACTACATTTCTGGAACTCATTTCTCTGAAAATTGTCTTCAAAGCCAACACACATCCTTGTGAACTTCTTTGGTGATGCTAAATTTCCTCTTGTGATAAAAATAACCCAGCCTAATTAAGGATCCTGGAGAAGGAAATGGCAAACCACTCTAGTATCTTTGCCAAGAAAGCCCTGTATGGGGTCACAAAGAGTCAGACACTACTGAACAACAACAACAACAACAACAAATAAAGGTTTCAGTCTTACAGACATGATAGTTGATCAAACTGGATTTCATGATGTAAAGAGTGATGAAATTTGAATCAGGCCCCTCATGTGCCTCCTATTCTTTTTCTCTCATGCTCCTGCTTTACAATCTGGCTTCCAACCTTATCATTCAACAGAAATTGCTCTTTTCAGTTACCAATAATTTCTTAATTGCCAAATATAATGACCTTTTCTCAATCCTTGCCCTCCTCAACCTCTATGCAACTTTTACCACTATTCATTACCTTTTCCTCCTTGATACTCTCTCTTCTTTATCTTTCCTGCCATTGATGTCTCCTAGTTCTCCTCCAATCTGTATGACTGCTCTGTCTCAGTTCCTTTGCTCAATCTTCATATGTGACATGCCCGCTACTCATGGGTGTTCTCCAAGGGTCTACCTGGGCCCTCTTCTCTTTTTCTATTCTATATACTTTGCTTAGTGATCTCATTAGCTCTCATGGATTCAACTATTATCTCTATGAAAATGATTCTTAGATCTGTTTTTCTAATCCTCACATTTCTCTTGATCTCTATAGTCTCATATCACTGAATGCCTATTGGATATATTGAACTGAACATCCTGTAGGCGTCATAAACTCAACTTGTCCAAAACAGAACTCATTATGTTTTCCCCCAAAACTGTCCCCTCTTCTAAACATTCCCATTACCCTCAAAGGCACCACCACTCTCCCAATCTCCCAAGCTTAATTTCAAGTATCTTCCACAATTCCTCATTCTTACTCACCCCATATATTAAATCTACTGCAAAGTCCTTTATCTTCACAACTAAACAGCTAGGTTGTACAGAGGTTAGAGCCCCAGGCCTGGAATCAAGATCAGAGTTCAAATCCAGTCTCAATCACTTATTAGCTATGTGACCCTGGGTACAGCATTTAATCTTTGCTTGCCTCAGTTTCCTCAACTATATAATGGGGATATCATCTACCGTTCAGGGTTGTTGTGAGGACCAAATGAAAAAATATTTGTAAAATGCTTACCACATTTTTTTCTTTTCTTCCTTCCTCCTCTCATATACATACCCTTTTCTCTTTAGACATTGTCACCACCATTGAACTGCATCCTAGTACAGTATGATGACATCATCTTATCTCACCTCTAAACTATTGCAAATTCTGGTTGGTCTCTCCCCACTCCAGTCTATCCTCTGAGACTCCATTCCTAAGAATGATCATCCCAAAGTACAGGTCTGATCCTGTCACACCCCTACGCAGTAAACTATTGTGGCTCTCTATTACTTCAATGATTAAATATAAAAATTAAATATAGAAGGGGCAGCTAGGTGGCACAATGGATACAGCACTGGCCCTGGAGTCAGGAGGACCTGAGTTCAAATCCAGCCTCAGACACATAACACTCACTGGCTGTGTCACTCTGAGCAAGTCATTTAACCCCAATTGCCTCCCCCCAAAAAAAATTAAATGTAGACTCCTCTGTTTAGCTCACTAAGCTGATCAAAACATAACTTTCTCCAAATTTTCCAGTCAACTTACAACAACAACAACAACGTGCCTAAAATATTCTCCCTCCTCATCTCTGCCTCCTAGATTCCCTGACTTCCTTCAAGACCCAACTCAAATCCTATCTTCTTCAAGAAGTCTGTCTTGCTCCCTGCTGCCCCATCCTTCACCCTCTCTCCTCTGCTGCCATGCTAATATCTCCTTTTTTGAGATTATCTCCAATTTATCTTGTATATATCTGGTCCAAACATAACTGTTTGCATGCGGTCTCCATCATTGGAATGTAAGTTCCTCAAGGTCAGGAACTGGGTTTTTAATTTTTGTAAAGTATTCCCAGCACTCAGCATAGTGCCTAACACATAGTAAGCAATTAATAAATACTTATTGTCCTGACTTGACTTTAGGATTATCATTTAACTTCTCTGAGACCCAATTTTCTCATCTGTAAAATGAAGATAATGATATTTTGGTGACCTAACTCACAGAGTAATTATGAGACAAGCACTTTGTAAGCTATTAAACGCTCTATAAATATGAGTTATTACTATTATTATTTCTGTGAAGAACACTCACTTGGATGTTAAACTGGAGTATAGTTGTTTAAAGGCCTAATTTTAACACTTTTACTCATACCTCTTATATACTGATTGCTTGAATAAAGCTGATAATAAATTCCATAAGGCTACATGGTTTCATGGCAAAATGAAAGCTAACCAAGTCGCAGTGATGTATTACTTGACCCAGTTACTCTAAAAAGATGGCAAAACTATTATAGCAATAGAAGAGAGACTTTAAAGTTACAATTCAATTCAACAAATAGTCGTAGAACGCTTGCTATATACAAGGCATTATGCCAACATGGTGAGTGGAAAAGATATGAGATTTAGTGGAAAAGATATGGGAATATCAGTTCAACTTTTTCTTCTGAGACTACTTCCTGTGTGACCTTGGACAAATCACTTCAAATCTCTGGGCCTCAGTGTGCTTATCTATAAAAATGAACAATCTGGATTAGATGGGCCTCTGAGGCCTGTTCCAGCTCTAAATCTAGAATCTGAGGAACTGCTGGAAAATCATACTGACCTCCTGGTCCCCAAGTGAACATTTCTTAAATCTGTCAAGCAAGGAATTTGCTTTTCCAGCCTGATGAGATTATTCACAAGGTTTCATCTCACACTATGCCTATTGTTGTTGTTATTGTTCAGTTGTGTAATCACATCTGACTCTTTGAGACCTCAGTTGGGGTTTCCTTGGTAAAACCTATGCCTATAAGGTTACTTTTATTTTTTTTTTAACTAGAAGTGAAAAATCCCATCAGACCTTATCAAGGAGATGGAAGAATTCATTAACAAAATTTAAACTTAAGCTTTCCTGAAGCTGAAAGCAGAGGAGAAGAAAGTTATCAACTTGACAAGATCATTTCAAAATTCTGCAGTGACTAAGAAGGATAATAACCTGAATGCTTCATTAGGTCTGATGTCCTGGCTTGGCAAGCACTGTGTGAAGACAGCTCTTTTGATGAGAGCCTCTTTGGACTGGAGATAACTAACTCCAAATGGACTCTTTGTTTTACTCCATAAAAAGGAACAGGTTTCTGATTATGAAGACATTTGGGTATAATTTTCGCCATAATAGTTTTTTTATTGGAATGCCATCCAATACAATTGACATGATGACTGTCAAGGCAAGGCTGGCTGTTGTCCAGGATTTTTCTTCCTTACTGCTAAAAGGTGATTTGCATTTTTAACTCAGTTGATCTCATTGGAATGGAAAATGGCAACAAATATGAGAATCATCAGTGTAAAAATAATTATGGAACTCTGAGGATCCATTAAGGGCACTAATTCACAGTCATTTCTGTGAGATTAGCTATAGTCTAAGGAATTCTCTAGGTAGAAAAAACTATGTATAGTTTTCAGATGTATTGTACAGATAGTAACGTCTGCAAGAAAAAAAGGGAAGAGTGGGAAGTACTACTGGGGTAACAAGTGGAGTTGGTCTAAAGGGAAAATAGCACTATTAAGCTGAAAAACAGAAGAGAGGGTTGACGGCAGTTTCATGATTAATATGAAAATATATACATATATATATAACATATATGTACTAAGCATCCAGAGTATATTAAATGTTGTGTCTATAAAAGGCCTTTCTAGAAGATCTACAGACACTTCAATACTTCTATTCCTTGCCTCACACAGAGGAAAAGCTTCCACATAGCATTCCCTTCTGTGTCCACAAGTAATAAAAACTGTCTTGGCTTAACTGAAAAATACAGAGAACTGTGTCAATTCTTCATCGCTGTGGCTACTCCTTTCAATGATGCAGGTCAAAACTCATCCATGCCTTTATCCTGTGCTATTCTTAAACATGTCCTATTATAAGAAATCCTCTACATAAGAGTCACGCAGAATTCCAGAAATGACAGAGAGTCAGTTCAAAGAACCATAGAAGGAATGTGGAATGCTGAAAATAGAGATAATAGCAAATGAGACATTGTGGCTAGAATGGAGAGTTGATGAAGGGAAGTAATGTGAAATCAGTCTGGAAAGGTAGCTTGGAGTTATATTATGAAGGGTCTTAAAAATCAAAGAGAAGAGTGTATTTTATTCTTTTTTTTGTTGTTTTTGTTTTTTGTTTTTTTTTAGTGAGGCAATCGGGGTTAAGTGACTTGCCCAAGGTCACACAGCTAGTATGTGTCAAGCATTTGGTCTGAGGCCAGATTTGAACTCAGGTCCTCCTGACTTCAGGGCCAGTGCTCTACCCACTGCGCCACCTAGCTGCCCCTTGTAATTTATTCTAAAAGTGAAAGGGAGTTACTTCTTTGGTAACGAAGTGATGTGGTCAAAATTGTTCTTTAGGGAGACGATGTTAGCAGCTACTTGGAGAAGAATTGGGGATTGAAAGTAGGAAAATCAATTTGGAGGCTTTTGTCCAGGAAAGAGTTGACCCAGGGCAGTGGTTATATGAGTTGAGAGGAGATGGATGTACAGGATTTTGAAAAAAGGTCAACAAAACTTGGAAATTAATTGACTTATAAAGGATGAGAGTGAATGAAGAGTTGAGGGTGGAACTGTGAGGGAAGACTAATCTAGTAATGAGTTAGAGATCAGGGAAGGGCTTATGTAAAATGAAATTAACTGTCCACTTGGAAATATTTACTTTATGTAGATCGGGTTCAGTGTTTCTTAACTAGGAAAATTCTCAGGTGGCTGACTGTAAGGATGGTGGTACCTTACACAGAAAGGGAAATTATGAGCCCTCAGGGTTGAGGGAGAGGAGGAGATAATGAGTTCCATTTTGAACATGCTGAATTTGAGGTTCCTATGGAACATTCAGGTGATGTCCAGGAGCTTATGATGCATAAGCATTAGAGAGTTTAGGAGAGAGATGAAGGCAAGATGTGGAGATTTGAAAGTCCTCTGAATCCCATGGAACCTGATGAAATCACTGAGGGAGAGAATAGGGAGCTATTAAGAGTTTTTGAAAAAGGGAGTGAGAGGCAGCTAGGTGGTAAAGTGGATTGAGTGGTAAGCCTGGAGTCAGGAAGATCTGAGTTCAAATCTGACCTCAAACACTTACTTGCTCTGGGACCCTGGGCAAGTCACTTAATCTCTGTTTGCCTCACTTTCCTCAATTGTAAAATGGAGGTAATAACAGCACCTACCTTACTTACAGAGTGGTTGTGAGGATCAAGTGAGATATTTGTAAAATACTTAACATTGTGCCTGGCACATGGTAGGTATTATATAAATACTTATACCCGTTACTTCCAATATAACAAAAACCACCATTAGGGAAGATTAATATGACAGTAACTAATACACATGCAAGATAGAGTATAATGAGGAGGGAAGGGAAGTGGAGGCAGGGAAGCCAGATGGGAAGCTATTTCAGTAGTTCAGTTGTAAGGTGATGAGAGTATGCACCATGGTGGGAATAGCGGGAATGAAGAGAAATAAATAGATATGAGAGGCATTTAAAAGTTAAAAAAATTAAAAGGACTTGGTGTCTGACTGCAAATGGTAAATAAAGAAGAAAGATGTGGTGTTATCTACACATATACAACTAATTATAGAAGGGAATGGAGTTGTGATGGTTGTTGCTTACAGTCTCATATTGCGGGGGAGGGGACGAGTCCTGCTCTCTATTTCACTTTTGTTCTCAAAATGTTTATCTCAGTCATTTTTAGAGTTTCAGGATAAAATTTTCTCTAGAGGTAATCGGTTAGGTGCCCACTCATAATGGATAGAATACTGGACTTCTAGACAGATCGTGTTCTCTACAAGACCATAGACAAGTCACATAATTAACTAGGCCTCAATTTCCTCATTTGTAAAATGTATGGGATTGATTCAGTGACCTCCAAGGTCCCTTCCAGCTCCTGTGATCCTATGACAAGTATTGGTCCCTTACTGTGGTAACTGTGCTGGGGAGATACAAAAATTTAGATAAAACAAAAATACAAAAGATGCAAAAATTTAAATAAAATTTGGATTCTTTGCCCTCATGTTTCTTGTAACCTACATAGTCTCTCTAGCTCTAGGTAGGCAATACAGAGAGTGGTTTGTCACCCCCATACAGTCCAGTTTGGTAACACTTGCTTTTGTTAGAATTGCCTCAATATCACTTGACTGGGAAAACTAGAGTATAAGCATATACTGGGAAAGAATCACATTTTTTCTTTGCTCCATATTCCTTCACAGCATCCAGTTCAGCAGATGTGTCAAACATGTGGCCTATTGGCCCCATGCAGCCCACAAAACTCTCAAGTGCAGGCCAAACCAGATCAAAATGCAATTTCAATCTAACGTTAATGTGTTGTTGCAGTAATTTAAAAAGAATTCTATACATTTGTGGTTTTCAAATCAACTTGCAGCCCACAGGGATCTTTAGGTAGAGATTAGTGCCCCCCCGCATTTCTATTGGAATTTGTTAACATTGTAAGTACAGGGTCAACATGTTATTAGACATAGGTGAACATATACTGAAAATTCAACTTTAAAAGACATTTATTTATCAAACTAAAGAAAATAAAAGGTAGTTAAAATTTTAATTAAAAAGTAAAATTTACCTTTGAAATATAAATTTTTAAATGAGATACAAAATTTTGATTTTTTTAAGACATTAGGGTATGCCTGCCTATGAACACCATGCCCACAGAAGGCACTGAATATGTGTTACCTGACAAAGTATCAGTTCAAAGGTTAGCAAAAATGTAAGAACTGAGGGTCACTTTTATCACAGGAGAGTTTTATGCAGGGAATCACTAAGAAAGGCTCTGCTTGCAGTTATGCTGAGCAAAAAAAAAAAAAAAAAAAAAAAAGGAGCTTGTTCTCCAGGAGGCCTAGATACGTGAGGTTCTTAAAACCAAAATCCAATAACTCCATTTTACAAGGTAATAACATTTTTAAAGGAGGATAAAAGTTTCTCTCTCTCTCTTTTTCTCTCTCTCTCTTTCTCTTCTACTTTTACCTTTTAACTGTGTCTGAGAAAACAGCATGGGCATGGACTTAATACTGAGAAGTCATTTCGTAGCAAATCTGGGCTACCCGTGGCTGTCCACAAGCAGCAGGGTTACTTATCAAGAAAGTGACTCTGAGAATTTAACCAAGTGGGGACTGAATGCTTCCAACAACACTTTGCATTCCAGAGCATTCTGCTAGCCTCTTGGACTCAGGTTGGATCATGCAACTAAATCATCTTGTATTCCACACCGCTCATTTTGAACCAACTCATTTCACAGTGTGGTTAACATAGCCTTTCAAGTTAAGGATGATTGCTCAAAGCACTTAGGGCACTGTTGTCTTAGCCAAGCATCTAGAGTGAGGCTGTTGACATAAATTGCATCGTACACTGCTAGAGATTTAATGTTGTTGCTGGCAAGAGAATATTCTCACAAAGGTTACCAATGCATAACAAAAGAAAACATCCACAAAAATCAAACCTTCAATCAACATTCCTTCTGAATACAAGATTCCAATTATATCAGTTGGGGTTGGGGGTGGAGGGGGGAGATTAGCCAGGAAGACAATGAACAAAGACTGCATTTCATAACTACCAATATCAAGGGCTCTTGGTATAATCAACAGATGAGACAATTGTTTCTTTTTTCCCCTTTTTTTTTTCAAATCTGGTTCAAGGACAAGCATAGTTGAAATTTCTTAGTATTAATATCAAAGAATGCTATTGATTAATCTTAACATTCGTACCATTTTAAACCTCAGCCTAGAAATGCAGATATCAATTGTTAAGTTAAAAAAAAATAATAGCACTAACTCATTTGTTCTAGCTATGGTATACTTGCTAAGTACTGCTAAGGGGAGAAAAGAAGCACACGGGAAAGTAAGTCCCTATTAACTACAGAGAGTCTATACAGCGTACTGCATACAAAGACCTCTAAGTAAGAAGGACTCCATTTTCATTTCCTGGAAGTATGCTGGGCTTAAAATCATAAATTTTAAATCAGCCAATTCAGTTCTATACCAAGCAATAGAACTTGGCTTTGTTTGATTCCATGACCTCTTCTAAAGCTATTCATGAATTAAATGCCTATACAGGAGGCCTTATACAGCATGTATATCATTCTATCAAATACTCCACCCATGCTATTTTAATTAAGAAGCAGGCCCAATATGTCAATTTATTTGGACTATAAGAGGAAAACTGAGCACTGCAGAATTGTCACTTTTGAATTGTGGTGCTGGAGAAGACTTTTGAGAGTCTCTTGTACAGCAGAGAGATCAAATAAGTCAATACTTAAATTAATTCAGGCTGTTCACTGGAAGGTCAAATGCTGAAGCTGAAGCTTACTTACTTTACAAATGTTAGCAATTATTATTAATTTTAAAAATCGATAAGAACTGTTCCCCAAATTAAGCAATAATACGGTTCTTAAAGTGAATGTACATAATACATATTGAGAAGACAGGACTCATTGGAAAAGACTCTGATGTTAGGAAAGAATGAAGGCAAAAAGAGAAGGGGATAGAAGAGGATGAGATGGATAGATGGTGTCATGGGATCAACAAACACAAACCTGAACAGATTTTGAGAGATAGTGGAGGATAGAAGGTCCAGGGATGTTATGGTCCATGGCATCACAAAGAATCAGACACAACTGAATAACTCAACAACAGCAATAAAGTTTTCTGAGCTCATCTGCTTCCGTATTTAGAATATGTTACTTCATTCCAAAAAGAGGTTTGGAATGAAGATGTTTAGGGCCTTTTTTATCTGACTTTGGGCTGAAACCCTCTGTATGTGGCATCTCCCCCTATTAGAATGTGTGCCACTTGAGAACAGGAATGTCTTGATTTTCTTTTTGTATTCCCAACATTTAGCACAGTGCTATGCACATAGTAAGCATTTGATAAATGCTTTTTTCATTCATTTGTTCACTTTAGTTGAACTTCCCCTCTGAAGCTCTAGTTTGAAATCCATACCATGCAATCATGATTAAAGACTTTTTTTCCCTTTTACTTCATAGTCTCACCCAGCTGATGTTCGTGTCGCCAGCACCGAGCAAGGCATACTATAAAGAAATAAGTTCCAGTAGGGAAAAATTGATTTCTATAACTCTCAATAAACCAGCAGAGCTATGATTCTGGTGATTTATCATCTGTGGGCCTTGAACTGCATCCTGGAATATGCTAAAATCATTTCACAAAAGGGGAAAGTAGGTGATGCAATCAGCACTTTCAGATTTCCGTGGTCAGTATGATCTTATCCCGCTACCCCAGGCAGTATACGCTAGTGACCATCTTCAAGGTGGTATGTGAATATCAGAGAAGGTTTGGAGAAGAAAATCTAGCAGAAGACAAAAAATATTTCTATCTCCAGATCATTACTTTATTCTCTCCTTTTTCTCTCTTTTCTCTTTCCAGAAAGAGAGGCTCTCAGAAACCTCACATGGGTGGGCTTCAAATGATATCAGTGTGTGGGGCAATGAGATATATGTTCTCCAATGTTTAGAGTCTTATTTGACTTCACCTGCACTTTCTTTTTTTTAATTTTTAAAATTAATTTATTTATTTTTAGTTCTCAACATTCACTTCCACAAGATTTTGAGTTCCAAATTTTCTTCTCATCTCATCCACCCCAAGACGGCATGCATTTTGAATACCCCTTCCCCTGATCTGTCCCCCCTTCTATCATCCCTTTTCTTTTATCCCCTTCCCCTTCTATTTCCTGTAGGACAGGATAGATTTCTTTACCCCATTGCCTATATATCTTATCTCCCAGATGCATGTGAAAACAATTTTTAACATTTGTTTTTAAAACTTTGGGTTCTAAATTTTCTCCCTTCCTTCCTCCCCACCCATCCTCACTGAGAAGACAAGCAACTTGATACAGGTTATACATGTGTAGTCATTCAAAACATTTTCATAGTAGTCATGTTTTTACCTGCACTTTCACTGTAATCAGAAAACACTAGAAATTTCATGAGAGCAGACCCTTTCCTGAAAAATTCTATCATCTTTCTGATTCCAGTTACAGACAGAACCTAAAAGAATGAGAGTGAGCAAATGAGATAATAATTGTAAAGTGCTTAGCACAGTGCCTATCACATAGTGCTTTAAATGTCATCAATTATCATTATTAATTTTAAAAATCAGTAAGAGCTGTTACCCAAATTAAGTGATAATATCAATTCTTGAAATGAGCAAAGGTTTGAGGTTTACTCAGATTAAAAAAAAAAACTCCGCTTTCCAATTCCTCAAGTCAAATAAGGATTTGGTTTTTTCAGTAAGCCTTAGTTTTAACTAAGTCAAGTTTAATTTGTTTTGACAGATGAAAGAAAATCTAGATGGGACCAAAAAAGAATCAATGTTGGGGCAGCTAGATGGCGCAGTAGATAGAGCACAGGCCCTGGATTCAGGAGGACCTGAGTTCAAATCCGGCCTCAGACACATAACACTTGCTAGCTATGTGACCCTGGGCAAGTCACTTGACACCAATTCCTCAAAAAAAAAAAAAAAAGAATCAATGTCAACCTGGAATAAAGTGTGTAGTGAGGTATTTATTAGTACAGCTAGGTGGTACAGTGGGTGGAATGCTAGACCTGAAGTGAGGAAAATCCGAGTTCAAATCCTGACATTTATTAGTTGTGTGACACTGTGCCAGGTATTTAACCTTTTGTGGCCTCAGTTTCCGCATCTATAAAATGGTGATAATAGTACCTCCCAGGACTGTTCTATCAAATGAGATAATACATGTAAAGGGCTTTGCAACTATTAAAACACTAAAAAAAAGTGTTAGCTATTATGAAATACCATTGGTCTCTTCTGAGTCCTATTCTATTAAGTATTTGTATCAGTGACCCAGATATGGGCATTGATAAACCTATTATCAATTTTTTAAATGACATGAAGTATGGAAGGATAGCTAAAATGTTGAATGACAAAATCAGAATCCAAGAAAATTATGACAGGTTAAAACAAAGGGCCAAATCTAATACAAGAGAAATAAATTTGTATTCCAACACTTGAGTTTTAAAAAAGCTTTAACTATATAAGAACAGAATATCAGGAAACTTGACTAACCAACTGTCTCAGGTGTGCTTCTAACTTTCCAGACTTTTCCTCTATGCCTTAGTTGCCATCTCTCCTAGAAATTCCCTCGATGCCTACCGTCTCTTCACCCTGGAAATTCCATTAATTTCTACAACCCATTCTCATCCTGGAACATCTCTCTTCATGCTGGCCTCCTTCTTCCAGTAGTGAGTTTTTCCTAAGGCCTTCATTTTGTGCAGGGGCCCAAGCCAGCCAACCTTCATTCCCCTCCTAACTATGCTTCTGACTGCCTGGACTTCTATACCATGCCCCACCTTTTTCACTTCCTCTTCATGCATTGTCTTTCCTCATGAGAAAGCACATTCCTTGAGGGAAGGGCCTGTCTTTCTGTTTCTTTTTGCATCCTCAGCACTTGGCAGAGTGTCCGGCACATAGTAAACATTTAAGAAATGTCTGTTGCCTTTGGAAAGCTTGTTGCTTGTCGCTTTTGGAGTTCACTGGCTGTATTAAAAGGAAATAATGAACAAAGTGGAAGAGGCAAGGGTCCCCTGCCATGGACAGAAAAAAAAACTAAAATATTATGTTCAGTCCTGGACACTACATTTTAGGAAGGGCATGAGTCAGTTAGTCAATAACTTTATTAAGCAGCTGTCACGTAGAAGATTAATTAAAGCTAGGAGCAGTGAACGGAAATGGCTAAAAGGCAGATTTTGGCTTCATGGAAAACTTCCTACCAATTTGTTGTAGTTGTTGTTCAGTTGTTTTTTTCAGTCATATCCAACTCGTCATGACCCCATTTGGGGTTTTCTTGGCAGAGATAATGGATTGGTTTGCCATTTTTTTCTCTACTTCATTTTACAGATGATGAAACTGAGGCAAACAGGGTTAAGTGACTTACCCAGGGTCACACAGCTAGGAAGTATCTGAGATCAGATTTGAACTCAGGAAGACTCGTCTTCCTGAGTCCAGGCCCAGCACGCTATCCACTGTGCCACCTAGCTGCCCGGTTAGCTGCTGCATATAAGTGGAACAGACTGACTTTGACGAGAAGTAGGTTCTTTTTTCCCTGTAGGTCCTCAAGCACATGCTATAGGACTGTTTATCAGGAATCTGCAGAGGGGATGATGGCGGAAAAACAGGTTGGACTGGATGGTCTCTGAGGACCCTCCCAATGTTGAGATTCTAGGATTCCCCATGACAATTTCTAAGAAGGTGTAAGAGTTCAGAGCCTTATTTATGGATTCAGGGGGGCTACACCTGTGACATCCTGGGCACAGTGAACTCCAGCTCAGGAAACCCACTCTATCAGTGTAAATTCACAGCTGCTTTGCACTCTGGTATTAGAGTTATCCAGGGTCCTGAAGGTTTAAGGGATTTGTTCAGGGTCATAGAGACACTACGGGTTATAGGATTAGAGTATCATGAACGTAGAGACAGAAAGGACTAGAGAGGCCAGCTAGTCAAGCATCCTCATTTTAAAATTGGGGAAACCGAGTCCCCAGGAGACCAAGTGAATGTCCCACAAACAGGCAGTAAGTGGCAGAGATAGATTTTGAACTCGAGTCCTCTGACCCCAGAGACATTGCTCTTTCCATTATATTGGACTACCTCGGAAGCAGGACCTGAACCCAGGTCTTCCTGACTCCACAACCAGTTCTCTACCTCTACACCATACTATGTCTCTTCAGGGCCTTAATGTAAATATGAAATAGGATTTCTCTAAAATAAACAATGGATAGCATACTTTTTAAAGATAACCTTCCCTATGAATAGGATCAAAATTCTCACATAGCAGGGTATTTGATAGTAAGGTCCCATATTTTGAAAAATAATAATAATTAATAATGACCCTGAATTGAGTAGAAAGTCTAGGATTACTAACATTTGGAATCTAAATCAACAAATGTGCATTAAGTACTTATATGCAGGTAGCTGTGCTTTGAAATGTATTTTCCAAATTTTATTACCCAATTTCCTTTAGGAGCAGCTATGCAACACAGTGGATAGAATGTCAGGCCTGGAGTCAGGATGACCTGAAATCAAATCCAGCCTCAGACACTTATCAACTAGGAGACCCTTGGAAAGTCATTTAATTTCTGTTTGCCTCTGTTTCTTCAACTGTAAAACGAGGATCAAAAAGCACCTACCTCCCGGCTTTGTTGTAATGGTAAAATGAGATATTTGTAAATGCTTAGCACAGTGTCTGACACATAGTAGGTGCTATATAAATGATAGCTATTAGCTATTATTTTCAGAGAAAGAAATGGAAATTATTATTTGTTTACTCAAGAAAAGCAAAGTGGGTAATGGAAACACTTATCTAGATAATTCAGGCTAGATTCTTCCTTATGATATTAATGAAGAGCCAGAGAACTGATATTATTAGGGAAAAAAGAGAGACTGAGGGTCTGAATTAAGCAGACTGGCCATCTAGGTTGATTAGATTCCCTGGATAATTGTTCATTTCTCTGTCAAGGTCTCAGATGCCAATCATCCTGAGGGATTCATTCCTCCAAATCAGCTCATAGGATCACAGATCTGGAACTCTAAGGGGCCTAAATGATTGTCTAGTACAAACTAATTACTTCAGAGATGAGAAAACTGAGGCCAGAGAGGTCAGGAGACTTGTCCAAGGTCATACAGGTTATAAGTGGCACAGCCAGAATTTGAACACAATTGTCTACGACAGACAAACTGAAATAATTTTAATCTAGTACTCTTTCCAGTGCATTATGATTGAGTAGCATAACATTTCTGTAAGGATTTGAGTTCAGGCCCTATGACACCAAGCTCAACACCCTTTCCACAGGGCCAGACTGCTTTCTATAGTTTGGCATTGCATTAGAAAAAACATATCTATTGTCAGTCCACAGGATGGCTTTCTATCTGGATGGCTTGGCATTAAGTAGATGCTGCCTCCATCTCTCTAAACCTGTATTTGTCTGAGATGTCTGTGATGTGTCTTTAAGAAAAACTACTTCTATCCCTTATGGAAGAGGGTACATTGTCAGAAGATAGGAGACGAAACTAATTAAGACCAAGAGTAAGCAGAGCCTCAGGGCTTTAATACCTACCCAAAAGCCTGAGGTTGGAGAGTTCAGAATTTTCACTCTGTCTCACTGTATTGAGACTAAGTGTTACTGGTGCAAGACACATAACTCAATTAGCTTATTACAACCCTCTGAGGTACTGTCACATGTTCCATTTAATGTGAATTCCAGAAGGAAATTGTTTACAATTCTAGAAGGATATTGTAAGTAAGATTCCTGTTTCCCAGTTTCCTTCCACTAGAAAGGACCAATTATTATTCTTTAAGAATTTAAAACTTCCTTCTGTGTTTATCAAACAGAAATTATTTGACTTTATTTAATTAAAGTTAATAGGGGACCAGACCCAGGAGAGAATGGAAGAAAATGAGAGAAACAAGAAAGGATTTTAAGAGTGAACGATTAGATCAGTTGAAAGCAAACTCTTCAGAGGTAGAGAGGGTGTGCACTCCAGGCATCACTGCCTCTTGGGGGTGGAAAATGCGTGTCAGAGATGGTACATGTCACTTATTAACTGGGCAGAGGCAGGAAGCAGGACAGGGGGCTGTCAATCACCTCCCTTACAGCAGAGATCATAAACACAGTTAGGCCTAGCCTTGTCTGGTGTTCCTGGCAGCATGTGTCAGAAAATGTTGCCTTTCACTTTATCTGTCACTGACACTGGCTTTGCTGGGGTGATTTTCATCCCTAACTGAAAGGAAGAAAAAGTCAACCCAGAATCAATGGTGTGAGGGGAGGATAGGAAAAGAGAAAATAGACAGTTTTAGAAAATAAAGAAAATAAATAACAGTCCTCCAGTCAAATAACTCAGTATGCTCTGAGCGCCTATATTGTTATTGAGCACCTAACTCCATAGGCATTGGGCTAGATAATAACTTAGACTCTGAGACCAGAGTCTATAAGGCCAGCACCATGTCTGATGCTTGATTAGGTCAATCTAGTCTGACAAGCATTTATTGACTCCTTACCATGTTCAAGGTGGTGGGGATATGAAGATAAAATGAAAAATAGTCCTTGTCCTCAAAGAACTTATAGTCTACCTTGTCAGAGCATCTCCAACAAAGGGCTTTCTAGCATCCCTTCAATAGCTGGACTGGTGTAGAATCCACTACTTCATGAAGCAGCTTATTCTGTTGTTGGAAACTCCAAAATGTTAGAAGTTTCATTCATATCTCCAGACAAAATCTGGTTGTTAGTATTATCCTATCACTTCCTCACATTAGTCATAATTCTTTTCTTTTAATGTGAGGGTCCATGAGCTGTTTTAATATTCTGATAATCATGTATTAATTTAATTAGTTTCCTGTTATTGTACAGTCATTTTAGTCATGTCCAATTCTTCACGACCCCATTTGGCATTTTCTTAGCAGAGATACTGGAGTGGTTTCAATCATGTCTGATGCTTCATGAACCCACTTGGAGTTTTCTTGTCAAAGATACTGGAGTGGTTTGCCAGTTCCTTCTCAGGTTCATTTTACAGATGAGGAAGCTGAGGGAAAAAGGATTAAGTGACTTGCCAAGAGTCACACAGCTAGTAAGTGTCTAAAGCCGGATTTGACTTTAGGAGGATGAGTCTTTCTGGGTCCAGGCCCAGCATTCTATCTACTGTGACACCTAGCTACTCCATTCCTTTTTAGCCCTATGTATTTTATTTTATAGATTTTAAAATGTTTTTTCTAAAAAGAGGCCCACAGGCTTCACCAAACTTCCAAAGAATCCATGACACCAAAAAAAAGTTAAGAACCCATATTCTTACACTACAGAGAAAATTCAGAGTAGTAGGCCATTCATCTTACAGCCTTGAGATACTCTCTCTAAAAAATATGAAAAGTATAGAAGGAACTATGAAGGAAAGAGAAACCTCATTTAAAAAAAATAAGCACAATAGAGTTAGAACTAGAGAAGGCTTTAAATTCCATCTAATCCTGTCCTTTCATTTAGCAAATGAAGAAAATGAGACCAATTTCATTTTCCATTTGCTCAAAGATCTTGCCCTATCATTTATTTATTTATATTTCTACAGAATGTTTTAATAATAATTTCAAAACAAAGAAAATTTTGAGTAGTTTTAAGATAATTACTTTGATATTCAGGGGGGTTTGTGGGGAAGGTAGATTTATATAGACATGAAGTTACAATAATGATAACATATTCCTATTTTTGCTTTTATGTGTCATATTTATATGTATTTGATTTTATACTGTTTTATGCTTATTGGCCTTTTTAAAATATGTCATCTCATTTAATTGGCCAAATCACATTGTGAAATAGGTATTGACAGTGTTATTCTCCCCATTTTACAAACCAGAAAACTGAGGCTCAGAGAAATAAATAGATTTGTTTAAATTTCAGCTACTTAACAGTGGAATTGAAGTTTGAACTTGCTGCAAATGCCAAATCCAATTCTCTTTTCATTCTGCACACTGCATCTATGTTCAAAAGGTTTACCTAAAATGAACATAAAAGATTCTTCCATGAATTTTAATGTAAGAAAATGAGGTGCCAGATAGAGCAAAATTTTCAAAACTATGATTGCAGGAATATTCTTAACCAAACAAGGGATAGAGAAGAGATTACAAAAGATAAAATAGACTAGTTTACTTATTTTTAAATATATGAATAAAGTCAATGAAAGGATTAGAAGAGAAATGGTAGGATAAGAAAATCATTAATAAAAGTGGGATATTTGAAAAATACAAGAAAATTATACAAACATGTAATACCAAGACCATTTCCCCATACATCAGGGGTCAAAAGATATGAAGTTAACAAATGAAAATTTGTGAACTATGACTAAACCCATGAAAATAATAAGGATAAGAATAATGAAATAAAAATATTCCCTACATTTTTCAAACTTTGATGTTTGACCTCATTGCATACAAATTGTGATGCTGGAGAGATTGGGGAAAAATAAACACAATGATATAACACTGGCAAAGCTATGAAATGATCCAACTGTTTTTGATTTCACTTTGGAAGTATACAAAAATGACTAATTTTTCATATTCTAGGATCCCAGAAATCCTACTTTGGGGCATATATCCCAAGGAAGTCAAAGACAAAAACAAAGATAAAATACATGCCAAAATATTCATAGCATCATTCTTGTTGGCAGCAAATCATGGTGGGGAAAGTAATTGCCGTTGATTGGGAAATAGACTTTAAAAAAATAAAATAACTATGGTATGTTAATATAATAGAATATTACTGTATGGTAAGAAAATAAAAATATGAGGAATTTGGAGAAACTTGAGATTCATAGGTCAGTCAGTAAGTTAGTAAACCAACAAGCATTTATTAAACCTTTACTCTGCACCAAGCAATGTTCTAAGTACCGAGGACGCAAAGAACGGTTCCTGTCCTCAAGAAGAATACATTCTAATATAGGATACAGCATGTGAACTAGGTACATACAATATATTTACAGAGCAAAAGAAATATAATCTAAAAGGGAGACATTAGCAACAAGGGGCCAGGAAAAGTCTTCCTGACTGAAGTAGGTTTTAATCTGAGTTTTAAAGGAAGCCAGATAAACTAAGAGGCAGAGGTGAACAGAACAGAACATTCCAGGCCTGGTGGGGGGACAAACACTACGAAGTCAAGTAGTACAAAGGTGAAGTGTTGTGTTAAAGGAGCAATAGTAAGTGGGCCTGTGTAGTTGGGTCACAGAGTATGCAGAGAGGAGTCCAATCTAATACAGGACATGAAATCATCAGCATTTTTTTACATTACCAACAAAAGCCAGCAGGAAGATATAGAAAGAGAAATTTAATTTAAAGTAACTATGGAATTAAAACTTATCCTTTGGCCCTTGATTTTGGGGAAATGGTCTTGGTGTTATATATCTGTGTCACTTCTCTGTATATTTCAAATATTACATTTCATTAGTGACTTTCAAGACAACATGTTTTCCCACACTATCATTTCCCTTCTAATTCTTTCATTCTATAGTTACTTTATTCTTCAAGTAACTATATAAAATACTTCAGAGTCTTCCTGCCAAGACACATACAGAAATTATATGAATGCAACTATAAAACTTCCCTTTATACAAATGAAGACATATTGAAATAACTGGAGAAATACTAATTGTTCACAGGTAGGCCAAGTCGATATAATAAAAATGACAATACTACCTAAATTAATTTATTTATTCAGTATCATACCAATCAAACTACCAAAAGATTGCTTTATAAAGCTAGAAAAATAGTAATGAAATTCATCTGGTGGAACAGTGGATTTCATTCTTCAGGCTGTACCGTTGATGCTTTCCCGAGGAACATTCTCTATCATGTCACAGAAACCACTTCACTCTGAAAACTCACTCCACCCCTACACTGCTTCTCAAATCAGAAGTGCTCTCTACCCCTGAGGCCTCACCTTCTGATTAGTTGGTTCCTCACAACATCTCCAATTTAAAGAGGAAGTTCAGGCCAAATATTTCTTCATCCTCCAAAATATACTGATGACTCATTTCCACAAGACTTTCTCTACCTTATTCCCCACTGATAAATTGTCAGAGGATATGAACAGGCAGTTTTTCAGGTGCCAGTCAAAGTTGCCAATAACCACATGAAAAAAAAAATGGTCCAAATCACTAATAGTTAGAGGAATGCAAATTAAAACAAGTCTGAACTTCTACATCACACCCATCAGAGTAGCAAAGGCAATGCAAAAGGAAAATAACAAATGTTGGAGGGGCCATCAGAATAAAGGTACATTAATGTACTGGTGGTAGAGCTTCATAAAGCTATGGGAACTATGTCTCAAAAGTTAAACTGTGTATACCCTTTGATCCAGCAATATAACTATGAGATCAATACCACAAGGAAAACAAAGAAAGAGGAAGAGAATCCATACGTACAAAAATACTTATATCAGTTCTTTATGTTGTGACAAAGAACTAGAAACTAAGATGGTATCCATCATTTAGGGATTGGCTAAGCAAATTATTTCATAGCAATATAATTGAATATACTGATCCTTCAAGAAATCATGAATGGGGATGGTTTCAGAGACACCTCTGAAGACTTGTATTAATTGATGCAGAAAAAGTAAACAGAACCAGGGAAACAATTTATACAATAACAACATTGTAAAGACAAACAACTTTCAAAGACTTCAAAAACTAAACAATTCAATGAACAACTGTGATTCCAAAAGAGTTGTAATGAAACATGCTACCATACTCACTTCCTGGCAGAGAGGTGATGGGACCAGAGTACAGATTGAGATGTAAATACACTAGATATGGTCAATGGAATAATTTGTTTTGATTGATTATGTTTATTTATTAAAAAGTTTTTTTTTCTTTATGAATGGCAGAGGGAGGGAGGGAGGGAGGATAAAAATGGATATTTGTTGATTAAAAAAATTAATTTAATTTTGTAAAAGAAAAACAATTCTCTCATGCTATTTAACGCACATTCTCTGCCCCTCTCCCCTGAGCTTATAAGCTAATAAGAGGGGTAATATAAATGTACAGCTAAGTTGTGGTAATACAAATGTACAAGTTCAGATGAATTGACATAGGAGAGGTACAAATAAAGAGCTATGAAACCTTAAAGGAAGGAAAGATGAGAAGAAGACAACAAAGTCAAAGCTCTACATCCAAAGCCTCCAAGAAAAATATGAATCAGTCCCATGCCATGGAAGAGCTCAGAAAGGATTTTGAGAAGCAAGTAAGAGAAGTAGAGGGAAAAATTGGAAGAGAAATGAGAGTGATGCAAGAAAATCATGAAAAACAAGTCAACAGCTTGCTAAAAGACACCCAAAGAAATACTGAAGAAAATAACACCTTAAAATATAGACTAACCCAAATGGCAAAAGAGGTCTAAAAAGCCAATGAGAGAAGAATGCCTTCAAAAGCAGAATTGGCCAAATGGAAAAGGAAGTCCAAAAGCTCACTGAAGAAAATACTTCCTTAAAAATTAGAATGGAACAAATGGAAGCTAGTGACTTTATGAGAAATCAAGACATTGTAAAACAAAACCAAAAGAATGAAAAAATAGAAGACAATATAGAATATCTCATTGGAAAAACAACTGACCTGGAAAATAGATCCAAGAGAGATCATTTAAAAATTATTGGAGTATCTGAAAGCCATGATCAAAAAAAGAGCCTAGACATCATCTTTCAAGAAATTATCAAGGAAAATTGCCCTGATATTCTAGAACCAGAGGGCAAAATAGAAATTAAAAGAATCCACCAATCACCTCCTGAAAGAGATCCCCAAAGGAAAACTCCTAGGTATATAGCCAAATTCCAAAATTTTCAGGGCAAGGAGAAAATATTACAAGCAGTCAGAAAGAAAAAATTCGAGTATTGTGGAAACACAATAAGGATAACACAAGATTTAGCAGCTTATACATTAAGGGACCAGAGGGCTTAGAATATAATATTCCAGAGGTCAAAGGAGATAGGATTACAACTAAGAATCATCTACCCAGAAAAACTGAGTATAATCCTTCAGGGGGAAAAAATGGACATTCAGGGAAATAGAGGACTTTCAAGCATTCTTGATGAAAAGACAAGAGGTGAATAGAAAATTCAACTTTCAAATACAAGACTCAAAAGAAGTATGAAAAGGTAAACAGGAAAGAGAAATCATAAGGGACTTACTCAAGTCAAACTATTTACATTCCTACATGGAAAGATAATATTTGCAACTCATGAGACCTTTGTCAATATTAGGGTAATTGGAGGGAGAAAATTATATGTATAGGTAGATAGATGGATAGATAGATAGATAGATAGATAGATAGATAGATAGATAGATAGAGGGCACAGAGTGAGTTGAAGATGAAGGGGTGATATCTAAAAAATAAAATTAATGGATGAGAGAGGATTATATTGGGAGAAGGAGAAAGGGAGAGGTAGAATGGGGTGAATTATCTCACATAAAACAGATAAGAAATGGCTTTTACAGTGGAGGCGAAATGGGGAAAGGTGAGAGGGAATGAGTGAATCTTATTCTCATTGGATTTGGCTTAAGGAGGGAATAACATACACACTCATTTGGGTATGGAAATCCATTTTACCCTAAAAGAAAATAGGGGGAAAGGAGATAAGAGAGCTGGGGTATGATAGAAGGGCAGGCAGATTGGGGGAGGTGGTAATCAGAAGCAAACACTTCTGAGGAGGGACAGGGTCAAAAGAGAGAACAGAATGAATAAGGAGTGGGATAGGATGAAAGGAAATATAGTTAGTTTTTCACATGACTACTATGGAAGTGTTTTGCGTGACTACACATGTATAATCTGTATCAAGTTGGTTACCTTCTCAATGAGGATGAGTAGGGTGGGAGGAGGGAAAAAAATTTAGAACCCAAAGTTTTAAAAACAAAAGTTAAAAATTGTTTTCACATGCAACTGACAAATAAGATATACAGGCAATGAGGTACAGAAATCTAAGCTGCCCTACAGGAAAATAGAAGGGGAAGGGGATAACAGAAGGGAGGTGATAGAAGGGAGGATAGATTAGGGGAAGGGGCATTCAGAATGCAGCAGTCATGTGGTGAGGGGAGGGACGAGATGGGGAGAAAATTTGGAACTCAAAATCTTGTGGAAGTGAATGTTGAAAACTAAAAATAAATAAATATTACATCTACTGTAAAAAAAAAATGACATCCTTTCCATGTAAATACTTGACTTTTCCTACCCTATAGTCTGCCTGATTTTTGACCAGCTCCCCTTCCTTTCCACGACCTCAGAGACATAACCTACTGACTGTGGTAGAAGGAGTGGAAGTAAAGGGAAAAAGGTAAGTCTTTTTGTTGCCAAAGAACTGAGTATAATTCTAAAACTTTACCAAAGGGAGGACTGAAAGCAGAGATTCCTTGCCTACATACTGTAGTGCCTAAGAAAAATCAAAATTGACATAAAAGTAAGAGAGTTCTCCCCTGGAGCCAATGAAGAAGTGGATAGGATTGTAATGGGAGGAGAAAGGAGATTACAAGCATAAGGAACATCACAGAAAGAGGTAGGACTGAATATGGTGTGAGTTGGAAGAGAGTGAATTGGCTAATTTGGTTTGATCAGAAGACTTATCTTGTCAGACTTTGCATTGTTCCCCTAAGCTGGAGAAGTTATGGCATAGGAGAGTAGATGAAGTACCTTAGCCATGGTGCTGAGTGTTTGCAGACTTGCTGATTACACATTTTTACAAATAAAAGAACCATATAATTTCAGAGTTGGAATGGACCTTGTTGGCCATCTCATCTAACCCATACCTAAAAAAATCAAAAAAAAAAAAAAAAGAATTCACTTACAATATATTCAACAAGTGGTTATACTTTTGTTTAAAGACCTAAGGGGGAAAAAAAGAACCTAATATGTACCAAAGCAGCGAAATGAAGGAGAGAAGGAACTAGGGAAATAAAAGATTGAAGACAAATTTCACCTGTTTCATAATTTACCTGAGACCAATACCGACCAACTTCTTCCAACTCAAGAATTAACTGATATCATTAACTCCGAATCAGTAAGGACAGGCAACAAGGAATCATACAACACACATATCCAAAGTCAACATAAAATGGAGACAAACTAGGGAGAAGGGTAAGGGAGGAATCTAAGTGCTTGGAGGTTAAAAAAAAAGATTCTGAAAGTAGACTAATGTGTTTTTTTTAACTCCCAAATGCTATGATTCCATAAATAGTGTGTGATCCAGGTCTCACAAAAAATATTATGTAAAACATGCAGCCAACTTTACAAAACAAATGACTTGAGGATCTCCAAAAACACTCCCTCACCCCCAAAAAGTCACTTGTATGGGTTTGTCATCGTGATTAAAATTCTTGACATTAGGGAGTCCTTTGGGTTAAGAAGATGCCTATCTCCAGAAGATGCCTGTGTCTAAAAAATGCCCATTAAAGTAGAAATACCCTTGAAAGGGTAATAACTTAACCTATTATCAGTCATCAATGTATGAGAATGGATTATATTAACACTACATAACTCTAGTCTAAGAGGTTAGTGCGAAATCAAGAGGAAAAATGCAGAGGCAGCTAGGTGGCCCAAGGGAAAAAGCACCAGCCCTGGATTCAAGAGGACCTGAGTTCAAATCCAGTCTCAGACACATAACACTTACTAGCTGTGTGACTCTGGGCAGGTCACTTAACCCCATTACCTAGCCAAAAAAAAAAAAAAAAAAGAAAGAAAGAAAGAAAAATGGAGGGAGCACCAAGAAGCTAACCAAATATTTGTCTGACTCAACCTGTTTATCCAAAGATACGGTCTTTTAATGGTGGCTGTTATCATACCCCTCTCTGATATGCCAATGGGATCAGGGCAGTGTCATTGTTCCTCATAACTTAGCTATGCCCATCATACCATGGGTTCTTACAATACTAGCTGTCCTATTGGGAAGCAGATAGTATTTATATAACACTTTAAAGTTTACAAAACACTTTACAAATATCTCACTTTATCCTCAAAACAACCATTAGAGGTAAGTGCTAAATTTTAAAGATGAAAAAACTGAGACATACAAAGGTTAAATGATTAAATGTTCAAAGTCACTTAGCTAGTGTCAAAGGCAAAATTTGAACTCAGATTTTCCTGACTCCAAGTCTAGTTCTCTATCCAATGTACCAACCAGCTTCCTATAGATTTAATGGGTAATAGTAAAAGGATATTTAAAAAGCTGAAGAGTAAAAAGAGACAGATCTATCTGTGGAGGTTCCATTGGTGGGGTGAGTGAGGAGAGTTAGGAAGGGAAATGAAGGAGAAAAGAGGTAGGGAAATAAAGTCAATTTCATAATTATACATGAAGTTAATACTAACCAACTTCTTCCAACTCAAGAATTGTCTGATGTCACTAATTCCAAATACTCAGCAAAGATAGAAAACAAAGAATCATACAACACATCTCCAAAGTCAACTTAAAATGAGGGTAGACTAGAGAGGAAGGTAGTGGAGGAAGCTGAGTGGTTGCAGGCTTAAAAAAAAGATTCTGAAAGAGGAAGGAATAGACTAATGTGATGCTTGTTTCAACTCCAAAACGATATGATTCTATAAATCATGTATGATCCAGGTCTGACACTTGGATTAACGAAGTGAAGACCTCCGACAATCTGTGAAGACCACAACAGCACTGGGTACCAGATGAGTATATCTAAACAAGGATATGCTAAAAAAAAATCACAGGTAGCCCTCTTCATAGATTTCTCCATGATCAGCCATGTTTCCAAGAATCAGAGCCCTACCTCATGGCGCATAGACTTACTTGCATATAAGAAGAGAGCATTATCACTATTCTTGTGTCCTTTTCTATCAGGGAAAGTCATCCTTCTCAACCAGTCTGTAGTTCACAGACAGGAGCACATGGAGTGGTGAGGGATGAAGGGGCCTCCTACCCACTGAACCAAGACAGTAAAATGAGTCCTACCAATAAATTGTGACAGATGTCAGAACCAAGTCACCCTAACACCCTGACATGGGAGCTGGAAACAACATCTTATTCTTTAAGGGGCACTACTGGGAGTGCTCATTTAGTCAGTGATCCAGAAAATGAAGCCACTCAAAAATGTCTGGCCTTGATCTCATAACTGACTATATTCTCATCCATTTGCATGAATGAACGCAATGCTCCCACTCAGGCATTTGATGGACAGAACAAGCCAGTGTGGGATGATTTCCAGCAGCTGAGTCACTAACACATCACCAACGAATGTGAGTGGCGTGTTTTTGACAGAGGGAGAAAAGACTGCCTTTCTCTCATCCACCCCTGGGGAAGAATGAAGTCTAAACTACGTGTGCATGGGGTGAGGGAAGGTGTCAGACCTAAAGGAAGTAGGTTCAAGAATAGAAAAAGAAAGAAGACAGGTTTTTTTTCCCTCTTCGATGAAATAAAATGTTTCACATTGCTTCAGAAGAAAATTAATAAACATTCAATCATTTCCAGTGCATCATGCTGTTATACAATTAGCCTTCTAAAGTGAAAATTAAATTTGTTATCTTGATGAGTACAAATCCTCTTGAGCTGAGCTAGGAGAAGAAAAAAAAATAATGTAAGGGGCCATTGGACTTCCATTATTGTTCTGGGTTGGGTCAATGTCAACTCTGCAAAGAAATTGTCATTATTCCTAAAATCATTTTTCTGTCTTGTTTTTAGCAGTTCTACTTCCAAATTCTTTCTTTTCATTGTGAAGTTTCCTCCACTGATTCATCACAACTCTTCCAGTTGATTTTTCCCAGGCTAGATTCATAGGCTGGTGAAAATCACCCAGTGGAAACCGAAGACTCAAAATAAACTGAGGTGATTCATACTATAGCATCTTGCTATTTCAAGTCATATGGGCAGTGTTGCCAGCACTTGGAAGTAATGAACAAGCCTAATTTGTCATTCTAATTTATCAAGTCAGTAAGCACCATAGGCATACCAACAGTGAGATTCACATAGAGCTCAGTGACTCAAAGCTGAGTAAGAAAAAAAAAAACAATCTTAAAAATGTTAGCACATTTCTTTTAAAGTTTCAAATGCTGGTCCACCATCTGATTGTATGAGGTGGCTGATCTTACCACAGGCTTCAAAGATGATACGCAGAGCAAATCACTGAGAGAAACATAATCAATCATTCATGAACACTTAAATAGATCAAAATCATGGAAACCAGTAGGCCCATGGTGAGCCATGGTCCTCAAGGAGTGTGTCATTGAATATCAAGACAAATATGGTAAAAAAGAGCAGTGGATCTGGGGGTTTAATCTCTTTTCTGACATTTATTATCTAACTATATAACTTTGGGCAACTGACTTAAGCTCCCCGGGTGACGATTGGACTAGATGGGCTCTGAAGTTTCTCATTCTAAATCTATGATCTTATCACCTAGGTTCATATCTGGGCTTTCAGAGTTACTATCTGTGTGATCCCAGGCATTGCTTACCTCTTTGGGCTATATTATTTAATAGCTGTTTTCTCATCTGTAAAAATGCGGATTATATGATCTTTGGTGGTCCTTCCAGCTCCAAATCTATTATCCTAAAATTGACCATAATGACTGGGTCTACCCTCCTGAAGAAAAAAAATCATTTACCTTTTGGATATTACCCACCATTGATGGGACTTGTGGTTGGAGTATCTAGTCATGAATACTCTTTCCTCCTTCAGATTATATTGTATTCACTTATCTGAGTATGTCATACATCCTGCCAGTAGCTAGAGGATAGGGACTTTTTAGCTTGTTAACCCTAATTGCCTAACATAGTTCCTGGCATATAATAGGTATTTCATAAATTTGTACCTAACGTTTCCAGGGAAGGTTATGGTTTTGCACTGGCCTATTGATGTCCTCTTATTTGGTCTCCATGGAGCCAGTGGCAGGCATTTATGAAACAACTGGTCAGACACATGGGTGTAAGTGGTGACTGTGGACCTGAGTAATTTAAATTGGCTCACCCAAAGCCCCAAGCATTATTCTTCAATCTTATTAGCATCCTGTGGGTACAGGCATGATTGGGACCTACCAATATAATAATAATAGCTAACATTTATATAGCACTTCAAGGTTTGCAAATTGCTTTTCATAGGTTATATCATTTGATCCTCAAAACCTTTTTGAAGGAGCTTCTATTATTAACCTCGTTTTTTTTTTATACATGAGGAAACTAAAGTAGAAATAAGTGTCTAATGCAGGCTAAGTATCTGAGACAGGATTTGAATTTAGATCTTTCTTACTCCAAGTCAAGCACTCTATCTACTATGCCAACTAACTGCCACAAGTGTGACACCCAGCTTTCCAAAATGTCATCAATGTAAGACAAGCATTGCAAACCCAATGAGTATCAACCCAAAAATCAACATTATCTATTGGCAATTGTTTAATCTCTTCATAGTCATGAGAGTTTTATTCTTCATGGATATAGACAATTTGGAGTGGAAATTTTAAAGTAAAGCATGTCAAGAGGTTAAGTTACAGATTAATACATGACAAAAAAAGAAAGAAAGTAACATTGACTGGATAAAAGCTTAGCTTACCTTTTTTTCCATTTATTGGAAAGAACAGTCACTCCTCAGGCTCTGTCCTTGGCTACCTTTTCTGTCACTGTTTGTATTTCTATCTCTGTTTCCCTTGTCTCCCTCTATCTGTCTCTTGGCTTCTCTCTCTGTGACTTTATCTGTCTCCCTGTCTCTGTCTCTTGCTCTTTCTCTCTCTCTCTCTCTATTCCTCTCTGACTCTCTTTCTCTCATTCCTCCCTCTCTCTTCATCAGCTTTATGCTGATGATTCCCATTTCTATATATCCAGCCTTAGTTTCTCTTCTGAGCTCCAGTCTCACATCGAGTGCCTACTAGACATTTCAAATTTAATGTCCCATAAGCACCTCAAATTCAACATGACAAAAACATTATTACATTATCTTTCTTCAAAAACCTTCCTTTGTCCCAAATTTTCCTATCTCTGTTGAGGGCACTCCCATCCTAGTCACCCTGATTCATAGTATCAGTGTTACCCTCAACTACCCCTTCCTGCTCAGAGCATGTATATCCATCCAGTCAATTGCCAAATCTCATTTTTTCTACCTCTATAATATTTCTCACATCTATTTCCTTCCTCTCTGTACGCACAGCTACCACCCTAATTCCAGCCTCTTGTCCAGATGATTGCAATAACCTTCTAGCTAGTCATCCTGCCTAAAGTCTCTTCCCACTTCAATCCAATTTCCTTAAGTGCAGATCTGACCACATCACTCCCTTATTCAATGAACTCAAATGGTTCCCTATTCCACTTAAGATCAAATAAAAACTTTGGCTTTTAAGATTTTTACAACATGGTTCCAATCTAATTTTTCACTTTTATTACCTATTATTCCCTTTCTTTTATGCAGCAGTCCAGCCAAACTAAGCTGCTTACTATTCCTCAAATACAGCACTACAATTCACATCCCCATGTTTTTGCACTGGCTATCTCCTATAACTTATGTACTTCCTCCTTACCTCCACCTCTGCCACCACACAAGGTACCCAGAGGGAGAGACAGAAGGTATGTCTGGCATGTGCAAACAAGTCAAGCCACCACCACTATTCTATCACCTCTTCTGCTTTGATGAAGATAGCCCAGAACCCAAGACCCAAGGCTCTTTCCAGAAGCCTCAGGAAGAGCAATTCACTCCAGATCACCAGTTCTGCTTCCAGCCCAGTCCCCATACTCATCCTCTTTTAGAGAAAAGGCTAGCCATCCCCAACAAAAGCCATCTGGCCCTCTGAGGCAGAGACACAAGGCAGCTCATGCCAGGCAAGTGAAACCACAGCCACCGTTTCCCCTGAGATCTCAATGGAGATAGTTCAGGACTCTAAACCCAAGAGCCTTGGTGAGTCTACAAACCACAGGCCCTATTTCCACCCCAGGCTATCATTAAGGGGAGAAATCACTGTGGAGAATGTGCCAGCCTTCTTCATGACCACCAATACCAACTACTAACTACCATCAGTGGACAGAGAACCATATCCAGAGAACCCATACCATTTATCCTGTTTCCACACCAGTCCTTGTGGCCACCATCCTATGAAGGTCCTATAGAAAAGTGGCCTGGAGACTGCCAAACAACTGCTTCAGACCCATCTATTGGAAACCCAGAGAAAAAAAAGTTCTCATCACCAAAATCTTTCTCACTGTCAAATGGTTCCCCAGCAGAAACTGATATGACTTTATCTGTGGATAGTACATTAAAAATATATTAGGAGTAAAGAAAATACATAGAGCACAGTGGGAAATAAAAAATACATAGGATACTGCTTTGCCACTGCAGCCTAAGGATCCTGGGCACTTTGTGTCTGACTTGCCACTGGGAAACCTCTTCAAGGTGCTGCCTCTCTCCCCAACACACACACCATTATAATGTGAGCTCCTTGAGAATAAGGACTGTTTCCACATCTTTTTTTAATGTCCCCAGAGCTTAGCACAGTGCTTTGCATATAGAAAGCATATATTAAATGCTCGTTAATGCATTCATTCATTCACATTAGAATTCCTAATTTCTTTTAAGGTTCAGGTCAGGCACTACCTTGTACATGAAGCATTTCCTGGTCCCCACCCCCACCTCCAGCTGCTAGCACCTTTCCCCAAAAATTATATTTTGTCTATTTTGAATATACATATGTTTGTATGTCTGGAGAAGGAAATGGCAAACCACTCCAGTATCTTTGCCAAGGAAACCCCAAATGGGATCATGAAGAGTTGGACATGACTGAAACTGAATAACAAATATTTGTATGTCTTTGTATATATTTGTACATGTGTGTATATTGTCCCCCTCCACTAGATTATATGGTTCATTTTTTTGTATTTTTATCTCTAGCACTTAGCATGTAGTAGATGCTTAATCAATGCTTATTGATTGATAACTGATAGGCAGAGATTTCTTTCAGATAAGTGGCTCATCACTAGTACTGCCCTTTCTGTTTTTCTTTTCAAGAAAGAAGAAAGCTACATGTAGTATAAAGAGTGTTGGGACCTAGAGTCAGAAGTGCAGGGTTCAGATCTTGACTCTGCTACTGTAGTATCTGAACTGAATGGTTTTATATGAATTATTTAACTAACCTCTCTGTGTTCAGTTTCCTCAACTGTACTGACTATATCTCAGGGTTGGTATAAGTCCCAAAAGCCATAATAGATCTATAAAGTGATTTGTAAACCATCAAGCACTCTATAAAAACCAGCAGCTATTATTATCATAAGAAATACACCTGGCATTTGCCCTCAGCATTCAAGAATTTACAGTCTGATTAACAACAAGAATTTACAGTCTGATTAACAACAAGAATTTACAGTCATTGTCTTTGGCCACCTGCTGATAGATATAATATTTCATTTCTTGGTGATTTCAACCAAGACTTTTCCTGACTGTTTTATGCTTTAGTTACAATTGTATAAAATGTTAATAGAATATGGTTGACTGCCTGGCATGGTGGTGCATAATTCTAATATGGGCTATTGAGGAGGCCAAAGCTGGTTGATCTCTTCAGAGATCCCCACAGTGGACTATGCCAAAAAGGTACCTGTAATGTTTGGCATTAATACAGTAAGCCCCCAGGATTTGGGTTGCCTAAAGAGGGCTGACCCTGCCCAGATAAGAGGCAGAGCAAGTCAAAGCTTCTGTGCCAATCAAAACGAGATTGAGCCTATTAGTAGCCCCTGCATTTAAAGCCTTGGCAAGATGTAAAGAACCAGTCTTTAATTTAAAAACAAACAAACAAAACAAAAAATAACAATAGGCTAAGCCTGGCACAAGGAAGTATTTTAAATAAAACATATACATAAGAAAATTCAGGCAGATATGCTGGATGAATAATTCAGAGTGTGTTTGAACTCTTAGGGAACTTTAAGTTAAGCTACCTGATCCTCTAATTTTACAGATGGGGAAATAAAGGCCAGAGAGAACAGGCCACTTACCAGATGTTCCATAGCTACTAAGGGGCAGAGGCAAGATTCATATTCACTTCTTCTGCCTCAAAGCCACAGCCTTCATGATGTGGGCCCCTCACTTAGCAGATTGCAATAATGAAAATGTCAGCTTCCCCAGAAAATAGATTCCAATGTCTATTAAAGACACACACACACACAAAGACTGGATTTGTGTTTTTCAATCCAATGATTATAGTCATCTTTTAAAATCTCAGATTCCATAGACAAGCTTCACTGTTTTGTTCTCATTACTGTTAAAAATATTAGCAATCTTCTAGGGGAAGGAAAAGAGAGGAGATAACCACATGAGGCAAGGTAAATTAAAATAGGACAAGCACACTTATCACAGAATGTCATATCTTTAAAGGAATTTCTAATCTAGCCCCTTCAGATCATAGATATAGAGCCCTTCAACTCACTTATTTACATATGAGTAAACTGAGACACAGAGAAGTCAAGAGATTTGCCCAAGGTCACACAAAGGCAGAATTTGAGGAATCTTTTTACTGTATAATGTTGCTTTTTAAATTTTCATTTTACAATTGAGAAAACTGAAGCCTCCTGAAAAGGCAATGACTTATCCAGGGTCAAATAACTATTTAGTAATAAAGACAGAACTCAAAATCAATCTCTTAATTTCCAGTCCATTTAATACTTGTCTGTTTTCTTGGATTTGCTGCAAGACAGCACATAGATCTTTACTAACCTCAACTCATCTCCAGGCCAATCAGAAATTCTGATTTTAATTCTCAGCATGACAGTCATGGCAAGTGAAAGGAGTAACAAATAAATGGAATGACAGGTACCCCACAAATGATGCTAAATGCCTCTACCTTGCAATCCCAGTGAATATCTCTATATATTACCCTTTGTCTTCTCTTCTCTTACCACCATTACACAAAGTGAGACACCTATTTGGTAATACTATCATGCTGGCCCTGAACAAATTGAATTAATGAGTAATATAGAATAAAATACTAATGTGTTATGACTATACATATTCAACTACTAAGAAGACCAAACGCTTTTCAGAAATATATGTCCCATTGGGTAGAAGGAACAGGCAGGTAGAGGAATCTTCATTTCACAGATGAAAAAACAGGAGGCAGAGAAGTTGTCATTTATACAAGATTATTCACTGACTTGGAAGAACAATATGGGAAATGATGTTGAGGAAAAGGATTCTGAAGGAATTCAAGAGATAGTAAAGATCTCTTGACACTACTCCATCCTGATAGTACAAATGTCTTAGGTGCTATGGTCCTCCAAAGTTAGTATAACAAGGTTCCTTTGTGTGGAAGATCCCAGAATTCTTCATATTCTAGTCCCCTAAGGAATCATCTAGTTTCTTCTATATTACCAGTCAAATAACCCCCGGTTCAGGTCCAACAAGTCAACCCTCTAGGGTTCTTCTCCAGATGTTTTGATGTTCCCATGATAGTGGAGGAAGGAAGGACAAGTTAACTGGCTCTGATATACCTATAAACATAGTCATCAGAATGAGAAAGACAGAAGACATCATGCCCTTATAATCTGTCAGACTGTAGCATCTATGTAACTCTGGGATGTCAATCAGATGTGGAATGTGTTATGCAAATATCAAGGATGAAATGTCAGCCTGTGTATCTAATTGTTCATGCATGCCATATGGGAAAATGACTGGTGATTCCTGCTGTCCCCATCACAACTGGCTTTAATTGGCACCCTTGTTACTCAACACAAGGGAGGTCCTGATTGGAATAAATAAAACCTCCAGCTATGCTCTCAACCAGAAAGGTGATTCAAGCTGATGCATGTGAAAGGTAGCAGTGCAAAAAAATCTGGGAAACTTCATGCCTCCAATACTATTAACCCAAGCCCTTTCTCAGATATTCAATTCACCTAAGCTATCTTCATTTGAGGGCAAGGGGCCTCTGAAAGGCCTGCTACTTGTCATTCTCCCCCTTCCATTAAAAGCCCACTGTAGTAAAAATTTAAAAAAAAAAAAGTAAAATAGATTGAATGCCCAAGATGCAAAGCAAAGATAAGGACAACTTCTTGCCCTTGGTTCCTTGGCTTTTTCTGAGCATGTCTAGTAGGCTCATGTATGGTGATGGGATTCGGTTTCAATTTAGACCAAAGATGAGGAGAATCACTTATTAGAGCATGGGTAGTGAAATCTGAAATACAAAGTTGAAAGTCCACAGGCATTTGTTGAAGGTAACAAAAATCATCAGAGTTCCTGTTCATCCACACAGAAATGTTCTTAGAAGCTCTTAAAATGAATTCTGCAACTTAATCCTATGTCCTTGTACATTATATATGTTGTTGTTTTGGTGAAGACATGCCAATTCAGTTTGATCAGTCTGGTCAATTTCACCATAAGAGTATGGGGGCATGGGTTCTTAGAGAGGATGCTAGCCTTGGAGTCAGAAGATCTCTGTTCATGTCTCAACCCTACCACTTATTACCTGACCTTGGACAAGTCCCTTCATCCCACCAGCAACAAATGCTGACCAGCCTTCACCAATAGACAGATTGGTACAGGAGCCCTGAGAGTTGCCCATCTTCATGAACTGCCAACGAACTGTGATACATAGGACAAGCAAGCCAGTCTAACTCAATCAAAAAGGCACCCTGAGGGAGAAACAGAAAGCAATACATTCCAAGCAAGTCAAATCACTACTACTACCTTAACCACCATTTCCCCTCAGACTCAATGGGTACCACTCAGGACCCTGAACCCAAGAGTCCTAGGAATAGTGACATTAAATCATGACATTAAAAAAGATATCAATGCGTGCTTTGCCCACTGTACCTTAAAGATGGTTGGATTTTTCCATCGGATTTGTAGCTAAAACCCTCCATATGTGCTATTTCCCCCACTAGAATGTGAGTTCCTTGAAGAGACTGCTTTACTTTCCTATTTGTATACTTAGCACTTTGCACAGAGTAAGTCCTTAATAAATGCTTTGTGCATTTATTCATTCATATCACTGAACCTCAGTTTCCTCTTCTGTAAAATGAAGACTTAAACTAGATGAGGTCTAAGGTCTCTTCTAGCTCTGATTTTCTGTGATTGTGCATATTCTTTACTCGCACCATGTGAGAAATAATACATTCTGGCCAAACCAGTATAATGAAAATGCTGTCAGGTCATATGAAATAGACCATAACACCCAAAACTGATCCTCATGAGACCCTTTTATGACATGCTCCAGAACCAAAACATTTAGGCTACTACATTTAAAGTGTTAGGACAGCAAGGACCATAGCAAATTAAGAATCTTATTAATTCCATGTTGGGGGAGAACTTAGAGGACACCTAGCTCAAATCATGACTAAATAAACATCCCTTTTCCATCACACCCAAGAAGTGGCCATGGTATTTACAGCTGAAGGCCAACAGAGAGAGAGAGGGAAGCCATTCCTCTTTAGGATAACTCTAATTATCAGAAAGCTTTTCCTGGCTTAAAGTCTAAATTTCACTCTTCAGCTTTCATATATTTTTTGCCCTTTTACTGTTGTCTGGAAGTAAGCAGAACAAATCTAATCCCTCTCCTTTGTAATGTCCTTTCAAATATTTGAAGATAGTTATCTTGTCCTTCCCTCTCCCCTTACCCATCTTTGAAAATCTCTTCTATAGGCTAAATGTCCCCAGTTCCTTCTATTGATTCTCATACTTCATACTTTCCAAGCCCTTCAATGAGAAGACCCTCACTACTACTACAACTTGATCTTTGTGTTTCCACCAGGACTTAGCTACATTGCACAGTATAAGAGCTTGGGAGACAGCATCGCATATGAGTATGATAACGGAATTTAGTATCTGAGGACTTGATTGTCAGAACAGGTCTTCCATTTACTAATTTTGAAAGTATAATCAAATCTCTTAACCTCTCAGAATCTTAGATTCTTCATCTGCAAAATGGGGGTTATCATGTTTATACTACTGACTTACATCCTGGGGGGCCATCACCATTTGTCTTGACTCCAGTGGAGAAAGTGAGACTGAGGACTTTGCCCAGCTCTGCTTCACTTAAATCCAATTCACTCGCAAGTCAAGACATCACCCTTATGATGTCATCAGTCTTCTTTGAGAATGAAAAATGAACAACAACAACATCCCAGGATTATATTGAGGAACAGATAAGGGAATGTCTGTAGATTGTTTTGTGATCATGAAGCCCAGTTGTAGAAGTGGTGCAGCATACTAGATAGAATATTAGACTAGGATGGAATCAACTGGTCAAGAAGCATTTATTACATGCTCTCTATGTGTCAGCTACCATGATGAGCGGAGATAAAAGAAAGGTGAAATACCTCAAGATGTTTACATTATAATGGGAGAGACAACATGCAAATAATTTGATGCATACAAGACATATACAAGATAAATGCAAGGCAATCTCAAAGAGAAAGGATTAACAACTGGTAAAGGACTCTTGCTGAAAGAATAACTTGAGTTGAATCTTTCAGTTTGAGTCTTCCAGGGAAGCCAGGAGGAAAAGGTGAAGAGGGAAAACATTCTAGGTATGAGTACAGCCAGCAAAAATTCCAAGTCCAGAGATGGATTGCAGTATGTGAATAACAGTAAAAAAAAAAAAAAAAAAGCCCAAGCCCAATGGATCCGAATTACAGAGGGTTTGGAAGGGAGTAACGTGTAAGAAGATTGGAAAAGTGGCAAGGGGCCAGGTTTTGAATGCCAGATAAATGAGTTTCGTGGAGGTAATAGGGAGATATTGGAGTATGTTGACTAGGAGAGCACCATGATCATACACATGTTTTAGAAAATAATTTTGACAGCTGAGGGAAGATAGATTGGAATGGGGAAAAAAAACCTGAGGGCAGAATGATCAATGAGAAGCCTGTTGAAATAGGCCAGGTAAGAGATGATGAGGTCCTGTCCCAAGATAGTGGCAATGTGTGAGAAGAGAGAATATTTACAAGAGATGTTGTAAAGATATAAATTATAAGATTTGACAACAGATTTCTATGCCAAGTACCTGAGAGTGAGAAGTAAAAGATGGCATAGAGGTTTCATGCCTTGGTGGTACTCTTGACAGTAATAGGAAAATGGGAAAGGAGGGAACCTTTGGGATAAAAGATAATGACTTTGTTTTGGGCATGTCACCTTTGACATACCTACAGATTATCCCATTTGAGATATCCCAAAGGAAGTTGGTAATGTGGGAGCAGGGCTCAGAAGAAAGATTAGGACTGTATATATAGATTTTGAAGTCATCTGCATAGACATGATAACTGAACCATGGAAGCTGATGAGATCACCAAGCAAGATAGTATAGAGATAAAAGAGAAGAGGGCTTAGTTGACCTACTCCCTTTAATGCAGGCCAGAGCCTTTGGGACCACCAAAAATTATTGGATGTGAACTGAAGAATTACTCAGAAAAGGAGATTGGGAAGAAGTGATCAAATAGATAGGAAGAGAACCCAGGAAAACCAGTGTCATAAAAACCTACAGAAGAAAAAAGATGTTTGACAGTGTCAAAGATTAAAGAGAAATCAAGAAGAATAACCATTTAAAAAAGATAATCAGTCGGCAGTTACGAGATCATTAGTGACTTTGGAGAATGCAGTTCCAATTAAAAGATGAGGTCAGAAGCTAGACTGTAAAGGGTTTTTTTTAAAGAGGAAGAAGAGAGGAAGTGGCAAATTCTGCTTCAGATTTTACTAGCTATATGATCTGGGCAAACAATCTAACCTCTCTGAGATTCAGGTTTCTCTCACAGGTTGTTGTAAGGATCAAATGATATGATGTATGTAAAGTGCTTTGCAAACTTAATGCACTGTGTACATGTAAGTCATTAGTACATTTTCATATATACAGTAAGCACACAGACATTTTTTGAGTGAACTTTCCATCCCCATAGAGCTTGATTTTCTGAATGATCTAAAGGAAGCTAATAGTAAAATTGGACATACCAGTCTGAAAGCATGTCCATATTGATCATGAGTTAAACAAAGAATCAGATAGCATACAATTGCTTGGGTTTTGGGGGTTTTTTTCTTCTCAAGCAAGATAGATGGTAGGATTATAGCTATGATTCCATCTGTGTTAAGAATTCCTGGTGTGGAAACTCTCTTTACCATTGGATCATAGGATTAGAACTGAAAGGGGCCTTAGAAGCCACCTAATGCAGCCCTCCACTTTACAGATGAAGAAACTCAGGCATAGAGATATTAAGTGACTTGCCTAGAGTCTCACAGCCAGAATGTCAGAGGCAGGACTTAACCCAGGTCTTATTGTTTCAAGACCTGTCTTCTATCACTATGCCATGCTGCCTCTCCCAAGGTAACATAAGACAGCATAATTTTGTATTAAGATTAGAAATCATTATACAATGTAAGTCACATCAACCTTACAGCTTCAGTGATTCCAGATGTGTTCAGAGCCAGCAGATAACACAGCAAGCAGCTCTCTCTACCCTGTATTTACTTTAGAGAAGTATAAGGCAAAAGCTCCCATATAGCCTCCAGCCTCTCTCTTCTTGTTTATTTGAAAAAGTACATGCAATCCATTAAGGTTAAAGAGATAACATTAATGAATGCAGCTGCACAGTTATACAGTAGATCACTCTGGCTTGAGCTTAATCTCAGGCCTTGTTTAAAAGAGCTTTTCAGTTTTAATTAAAATGAAACAGGCCCTAGCAAAAGAATACATCTCCCCAAGCAAGAATCGTATTCAGCCCATTCTCTGTAATTTTGCCCATCACATTGCTAGCTCTTGCTTTTTCCACAGCTCTTAAATGGTGACTAAATTGACCAGCTCAGTTGCCAAGGAAACGGATGGGATGATGCTAATAGAAGCTACTTAGGACATACTGTGAAAAGCTTAGAAATAAAATTGTTTGACATAAAAGGCACCATGTCAGAAGCCAGGCAACTCTGTTAAAGGCTGTGCTAAGCAAAAAGCAGAAGATGGAGATGGCTACAGCTTCCCCCCTCCTCCCTTCCCTTGAAATCTCTTATGGAAACTCATTTTTGCCCTCTACGCTTTGACAGCTTTTCCTATAAGAGTCACTTTGTATTTTGAACTGGAAGAAGAGAAATCCTGATGTTGTGGTTTCAAAGCCCCTAGAATAGATTCCAATTTATACCATCTAAATGGGCTGGTCTTTCTTTTTTATTTCGAGCAACAAAGTCTTTTCCTCTCATGAATACACTGCAAATATTCTTCTGGATTTTCTAAGATTGTTAATTAAAATCCACTCGATTTAAGCTGCTTCTCCTATTTTGTGCTCACAAACCATAAATTATGGAGGAGGTCACAGAATGAATGGCAATTTGGCATGAAGGGGTTGATTTATTGCTTCAGAAGGAGTTTTATACCAGATGTGGCAGGAGTCATAAATTAAATGCTAAATGTTATGTATTATTATGCTTTCAGGAATATAAATGTGTCTAAAATGCTATGCAGGTGGAATGATAAAAATATGAATCTACTCTCTTGGCAATTTTAAAGGACCCTTTAAAGCTGTCAAAAGAAAATCCACTGAAAAACAATCTAAAGGGGCCTCTCAGATGCCTTTTTTTGTTATGCCACAAACTTATAAAAATAACCCTTTCCTGTAATAAGCTGGACACTAGCTTGCAGGGATAAAGACTTCTTTCATCTGTGAAAGGGTCCACAGGGCTCTATGATCCTTGACATGACACAGTGCATCCAAATCATTATTTCTCATCATTTCTTCTAAAGATGACTACAATTTAATTTCTCAAACCTCATTTGGAAGCCAATCTGGACCAGCTGTAGTGGCAGAAACATGCTCAGCTTAGCATCAAACAATAGGACCAAGTCCCCAGTAATGAGGCCTTGGAGCCCAGTCATTCCATGGGCATCAAAGCAATGTTCATCTCAGCTGGCTATGCTGGGCTGGTCATGTGATAAAAACAGATGACACCAGGATGCCACAGAGATCCCTGAGTGTTATTGCTTAAAATTACCCCCTCAGGTGGGCAGAGGGCATGTCTCAAGGACATGATGGAACCCAATATGAATGGCTATGTCACAGAAATGGCATCCATAGAAAGACATGCTGAGGTGTATATATGATGTATTTCCATGTTCATGGAAGAGCTCATTTTAAGTAATCAATATACACACTTGTCTTGAAGATAAAAAATTGGGGTTGGAAATGATTCCATCCCTTCCCTTCACAAATTAGAGACTGATCATGGCAAAATTGCTACATAGGCAGTTTGTTCTACATTCTCACCTCTTATTGTCAAGTGACCCTCCTTCTCCTGGTTGCCCCCTGTCTTTTAATCCAAGGAGCCACCAACTTCATATTATCCCCTGCCTACTCAGAATGAATGGGTGGACTAATGGATGGATGGATGGATGGATGGATGGATGGATGAATTAATGAATGAATGAAAAAGTATTTATTAAGTATGCACTGGGGTTGCAAATAGAAAAATCAAGGCAGTCCCTGCTTTCAAAGAGCTCACACTTTAATTGGGGAAGACAGCAGATAAAAGAAAGTTCCACTGTTTGGCTTAGGGAAAAGTCTGGAATTTCTAGAGGCTGATCAGATAGCAAGGCCTAAGGGTCCTTAGGTTGCATCAGTAGGTCAGATGTCAGAACTTATACTAGGACTACATTAGTCATTTAGTCCTCCTTGATATCAAATTATCTCTCTCTGCCTCCTACTCCTAATCAACCCAACTATCTTTTTCCCAACTTCAGAAGAAAGAATTAAACAAATTAATTCAGTACAAATGACTGATCATATCTTGATGTGATAACCATTGGAAGAGTATTTATATTTTGAAAGAGGATGTTAGGAGAGGTGTCTAACTCATAGAAACACACATTTAATAATGGAATGCCAGATCTCAAACACTATGACAAACATTGAGGGGACATAGTTTGGAGAAGGGAGCTTTCCTATAAACCTATAAATCATGTAGTCTACTACCCATTCTCACGTATTCATAAAGCTACTTTAAATTGTGGACAAGGGTAAAGGCAAAAATTGCCTGGTTCCACGGACACTGGTCAGCCACAGTACAGACTGTGGTCTGGATAGAGTAGCTGGCCTTGGTGCTGATGAGGCCTTCAGGTTAAGCAGTCAATTATGTGAAGGCAGCAAGGGGGTAAACCACCCACACAGTGCAGCTGTTTTTGCTAATGGCTTTTTGGCAGGACTGATACTGTCAATGTTACAGGTAGGCATCTATTAAAAAAAAAAACACCAAAGGAGCCCCAATCATTGCTATGTGTAGCTTATAAATTAGTCCTTTCAGCAGGCTGAATTTTTTTTCTTGGCACTCCAAATTCTGTAAGCTTAACTCTGAACACTATTAATATATGTGAACCTTTATAAGACCTATTCCACCTAGGAATCTAGTACTTGAAGCGTCTGGTAGGCTGTTTCATATGTGTCCTAATATAAGAAAATGGAAACTGTCACTGATGCAAGTCACACATGTCTTCTCTTTTATGTAACTAGTAGTTTGGATTATCCTATGTGGTCCTACTGGTCCATTTATATTGATCATGGCTGGAGGAAAAATGAGACTGACACAGAATTAGTAGGCCACCAGGGGGTCAATGACCTAGAATGAAAGTTAACTGATAATTCCATCATTTCCATCATACCATGAGATATTATATTCTTAGCCCCTAATTTTACCCATGAGTAATAGAACTGATTTGGGTGGGAAAGCTGAGGCAATAGCTATTAAAGAAATGAAGGCTTGTCAGACATTCCTTGTTCTACTCATTACTTCTCTTGCCAAGAGTCAATTGAGAGTTAACTGCCATGGTGCTAGAATAAAGGGAAAGCATAAATTTCACTGCAGTGAAGATGAGGAGGTGCCTGGATCAAACAGCAGAGAAGGTAGGGCTGTGGGAAAAGCACATTGTGGAATAAGTGCCTTCAGCAAACTAGAGGATCAAGGGCAAAACATGATTTGGAAGTACAGGTGATGTCAGTATACAACATCTGGTGTCTAATAAGAAAGAAAATAAAGAAGGAGAGAAGTGATTGGAAATTGGATTTCTTCAGAAACTCTTCTCACAAATAACAGCAGAGGGCAACTACTTTTTATAATAAGGCCTTGGCAAGAATTTATAATTGAAAATCCAACAGACTTGAACAAGAAGTACCAGCTAGTGAGAAAAGGTGGAAAAAATCTGAGAAAAAGACAACCAAGAGTACGATACACTGAATTTTATATCAGAGAACCTAGGTTCACATAACAACTTTGCTACTTATATAACCTTAGACACTGGAAGGATACAAAGATAAAACTGAAACAGTCCCTGCCCTCAGGGAGCTTCCATTTGATAGGGAGAGACAGTGTATACACATGTAGAAAGCATAACAAATAAGTAAACACAAAATAATAAAGGGAAGTGCTAGAAGCTGAATAAATCAGAAAATTTCTCATGTGTGAAGCAGCCTTTGTGCTAAGCCTCTGAAGGAAACTAGGGATTTTAGGATTTGGAGTAAGGAAGAAAAACATTCCAGGAGTAGGAGACAACCTATGCAAAGACAGCCTATGCAAAGGCTTAGTTCCCTTACCTTCTAACATCTCTTTCCCCTCCAAAATTATAATTCTAAAATTATTTTCTAAACATTTTACTTACTTGACCCTATTACAGCAATGAGATATAGCAGGTAGCTGCTATCAAAACAAGCAAGAAGAGTGACAAAGAAATAAATAGGTAATCTTAAGCAAAAATGGAAGGTGAAGAGATAAGATCCAATGATGTGCAAAGATGGAGCTGTTTTCGTTTTGCCTAGTGAACATAAAAAGGCAAAAGAGGAAAGAGCTCTTCTTTTCTGGTGTTTATTAGGAGTCATCCCCAACTTCTAACTTTCCCTCTACTCAAACATTCAAAGTGGGCAATTCTTGTGGTCATTTCTACCTATACATCTCTCCTATACGCCTTGCTTTTCTCTACTCATATAGCCATCACTCCAGTTCAAGTCTCCATCACCCCTGGACTGGATTCTTGCAATCACTTCCTAATTGATTTTCCTGCCTCAAGTCTCTTCCCCCTCCCCAATATATCTTCCATGCATCTGACACTACAATCTTTCTTCTAAGCACAGATCTGACCATGTCATTCCCCTGATCACTAAACTACAGAAGCTCCCTATCACTTCTAGGATCAAATACAAACGCATTTGATTTCTAAAGCCCTTTATAGCCTGGATCCAACTGCCTTTACAATCTTGTTATTCATTGCTCCCCTTCACACATGCTTCAACCCAGCCAAACTGGAATTCTTATTGTAACTCACATGTGGCAGTTTGTCTTCGTTCACTATGCTTTCCACAGACTGCCCCCCCCCATGCCTGGAATGTATTCCTTCCTCATCTATGACTCTTAAATTCCCTAGTTTCATCTCAAGCTCATATGTGGGGCCTTTTCTGATCCCTCCAGTGATTAGTGCCTCTCTCAAAAAAAATTACTCTGAATTCATTTTGTATTTTGTGCTTGTGTACATGTTGATTCCCCCTGTAAAATTAAACTCCTTGAAGGCAGAGACCTTCATTTTTGTCTTTGTGGTGCTAAGCACTACAAAGCACTGAGTAGGTGATTAATAAATGCTTTATTGCTTGCTTGCTTGATTGATTGATTGAGAAGGGTCAAAGTATTCCTTGAAAGGATTGAAAAAATACTTCAAGAAAAAAAAAGATTCAAAATGCCAAAAGGAAATTGTATCAGGACATTGGAGGAAAGAAGAATATGAAACAAAGAGTGAATAGGAAGGACAACCTAACCTGTGAGTAGGAAGCTGGAGTCTCCAATAATGAAATACCTTCTCATCCACAGGTTCTCCCACAAGGAAGAAAATCCAGTAATCCCAGTTTTGCAAAAAACATGGGTTGGATGTATCCAGATGTTCTGGTACCCCTAGCCCACCATCTGTGCAAACCTATGTTGGTAGTAGAAGCAAAAAAGGATGAGTCTTGGTGATTCATAAGTCTACATTGAGGCTTCAGTTAAATTAACATGAACAATTAGTAGATATGTACTATCTCCTCAGTACTTGTATCCAGAGCATAATGAAGAAATTTCTGAGACTTTCCAAACTTAGGGGCTAATGACCACCACCCAAAGAAACCCAAAACCAGAAAGTATTTCTTTGTTTTTAAAGCATTTCCACAGATGACAAAGTTCTGGGTAAGAGACTGTAGACTTTCTGGATTTGAGTGGCAACTCCATCACTGTGATTAAAGATAAAGACCTCTGACAAGAACTGTAGGTAAATAAAGTATATAGCTGGTTAAGAAGATTTTGAAAGTGGAATTTGGACATCAGGACCAGTATCCAAGAATGAAAAAGGGTAAACCAGGGTATCCTAACAAGCACTGGGAAAACTTTGTTTGTATGAAGAGTGGCATATATGATTAAAAGGGGATGATATTGAAAGCAGAAAGGGAGGAAGAAAAACTCCCATTTACAATCGCTAAGCCAGATACCACAAAGACTAGCAATTACAACTAAGTAAGAAGAGCAGTGGAGAAAGTCAGTAATCTAAGGAGATAATTTTCAGGAAGAAGGGCCTCAGATGTGAAAATGTAATTAACAAAAAAGAAATAGATATCCTAATACAAGAGGCAGATTCAACAAGTATCACTTAAATTTGGTTTGGTATGCCATAACTATAATAAGGCATTGGAAGGTTATGCCTTATTTTAAAGCAGTAAAATCTATATTTGACATATGTGTGTATATGTGTAGGCTAGCATTGTATATGAAGAAGATAATGTTCTTCTGAGGAGAATCACCAACTAAAGCATTGGAATAAGGCTTAATAGAAGAAGGAACAAAAACATTATAATTAGATTATAATATTGACCTGAGATTCAGGATGGCATGGTATAAGAGAGTAGGCCTTGGAGTTATAAAGGTCTGGGAACTAGTCCTGCCTCTGACACATATTAGATATGTGATCCCAGGCAAGCCAATTAACCTCTCAGGGAGCCCAAATGACACTCTAAAACTTTAAATTGCAAATGCTTAGCATCAGTGGAGGAAGATTACGAATCAAGAATTCCCAACACTGATGAAATCACAGATCAGATGCCTCTCCCCCACACTCACATACACAATCCTAATGACCACCTAGTCAGAAGAAGGAAATGGATGATAAGTTTGGGAAGCCACAAATCCTGTATCGAAGCATAATACATTCATGTTGATGAACTTCAATGATATAAACAATTTCTGGAACTTTCTGCTAAAAACAGATCAGTTTACAAATTCTTAAATTGTCTAAATAAGAATGTCACTCTTCGAAAAGTAGGGAAATCAATGAGAGACGCTATATTCTGAAAGTGGACCAGAACTTAGTATAGTATCTGTCATATGGTAGGTGCTTAATAAATGCTTATTGATTAATTGTTTGAGTGACCTAATTCTAACCCATAGGAAGAACCTTGGGAAGAAGTAACCATGGCATCTTGGAATTCATAACAGATAAAAAGAGGAAATCCAAGGATAAAAACATATGCTACTCAAATTTAGGGCAGTTGATTCCAAAGTTTAGAGAAATGAGCAAGATCTCATGACCTAAGATTCTGAAGAGAAATCAGCATAAGAAAGATGGGTTATTCTCAAGAATAAAATCCTAAATTTTATAATAAAATAAGATAAATAGAAATAAGATAAATACAAATTATTCTGTCTGGAAAAAATATATAGAGTTAAGCTTGAGGGAGGAGAGGGTAGGAATAAGCAATTACTGAGCATCTGCTTTCTGCAAGACACAAAGTGTTAAGCACTTTATAAACATCTCATTTGATCCTCCCAACAACTCTGTGAATTAGATGTCATTATTATTCTCATTTTACAGATGAGGAAACTGAGGCAGGTAGAGGTTAGGTGACTTTCCCAGAGTTAAACAGCTAGTGTCTGAGACTAGATTAGCATGCAAGTTTTTCTGATTCCAAAACCAATACTCTATTCACTGCACCATCTAGCTGCCCCCAAGTTTGAATGAACAGAAAACTCATCAACCATTTAAAAATGTAAATATACAAGACAAGGTAGAAGCAAAGGAAAGCAATGAAGGTGCCTCAAAAGAGTAGCATGATCCTGTAATAAAAAAATATCCAGAAGGCTAAAGCTGACTATTGCAGTGAATTCTAGGGACAAGAAAAATGGCTTTTTAAATTACTTTCCAAGAAAGGTAAGATGAAAAAAAGATAAAGAAAACTGCTTGAAAAGGACAGCATAATGAAAACAAATTACTGAGAAAAAACAGACCTCCAATTTAACATTTTTCTCTTATTAAGGAAACTGATTTTAGATTGAGAAGTTTAAACAAAAACAATTAGTTGAGAACTGAAAACCAATATAGTGAAGAAATGGTAAGAAAAAGTCTGGCTGCTCTCAATAGGTCCAAGTCGACAGACATAGGTAATCTATATCCTAGGTCAGTGGTGAGGACCCTGCAGCCTCTAAGCCATAGGTGGCCTTCTAGGTCTTTGGGTGTGGTTTTTTGACTGAGTCCAAGTTTTACATAACAAATTCTTTTATTAAGGGGATTTGTTCTGTGAAGTTTGGAAGGGCTACATTTGAGGACCTAGAGGGCCACATGTGGCCTCTAGGCCGCTGGTTCCCCAACCCTGAGCTAGGTACTCAAAGAGCTCACAGATACAGATATGATTACTAAGCCGATGTCGATAATCTTTGAAAAAATACGAAGAATGGAAGAAGTACCAGAGGTATGGAGTCAGTCAAATCATTCCTTTGGTGAACTGAGGGGCATGACCTCAATTCCTGGTGAAGTTCCAGAAGGCATTATTAAATCAATAGATCATGATCAATTATAGAAATAAGCTGAGTCCACTATGCCACATGGATCTTTCAAAAATGAGTAATACCAAACCAAGGTCATTTCCTTTTTGGGTAGAATAGCTAATATTGGTAGAATCAGAGACTGCAGTAAAGTATACCTGAATTTCTGAAAGCATTTGACAATCTCCCACAATATATGTATGGGCAAAGTGGATAACTGTGAGTCAAACATAGTAAAGGGAAGACTTTAAGAGGATTTCAAAGCTACTTTTAAAGCTACCATGTGAAGGAGAGGATAGACTGGTTTTACTTGACTCAAGAAGGGATAAGTAGAAACCATGGATGGAAGTTTCAGATAGGTTAATTTCAGCTAGATGTAAGGAAAAAATTCCCATTAATTATATCTGTCCAAATTGGGATAATGGTAAGGTCTCCATTCCTGGGGGACTTAAAGCAAAGGCTAAATGACAAAAATTAGGAGGGAATGGCTAATATGTTGAGCAGAATTAGAATCCAAAAAAGTCTTGATATGCTAGAATTATGGGCCAAGTCTGAAAAGACAAAACTTAATAGAGATAAATTTTAAGTCCTACATTTGCATTCAAAAAATCCACAGCAAAAATACGAAATGGGAGAGATATGACAAAATAAATGTGAGACAGAGTTAAACATGAGATAGATTTAGAGTGGAGTTTGTGGGTCTATTGCAGGCTCAATATGAGTCATCAGCATGACATGGTAGTCCAAAAAAACTATCATTTTAGATTGTATTAATCATCGTTAATAGCTCAATAATTAAAATGATAGTCGTACTCTACAGTTCTGAGGAACTCATTTTAGGAAGGATATTAACAATCTAGAGAATATCCACAGGTAGAGAACTAGGATATTGAGAAGACTAAAACCATGTCACATTAGAACTAGTTAAAGGTTTGAGGATATTTAGCAATGGTTTTCTTAGCCTCCAAGTCAACATTTTGAGCAATGGATGGTTAAATTGAATGGAGGCAGATTTGGATTTGATAGAAAGAAATGTTTGCCAAGGTTTATACTACCCAAAAATGGTATAGGGTGCCTTGGTATATAATAGGTTCCCCCTCACTAGAGGTCTTCAAGAAAAGAGTGGATAACTATTTGTCAGGGGTTCTAGGTCAGCAATGGGATAGACCAAGTAGTCTTTGAGGTCTCCACCAACTCTGAGATTCTGTTATTCCAGAATGTCAAAGGAAAAAAAAAGAAGTGTGTCAAGAAAGTGTAGCCTAGATCAATACACAGCTATAGGTAAAAAAGGAGCTAAGGGTAAAGGCCAAATTAAGAAATCCTCAGGGCAAGCCAAGTGATCAGAAAAGTAAGGATTAGCTAGAATAAGCAGGAGCAGAATGGCAACTTGAAAAACGCTACCCTGGTTCTGGGTATACGTCTTTTGAAGCCAAATGTGTGCATCATTCACCATCCTATTTGTTTTGTAATAAAGAAGACGTGTCACATCTTGGAAACTGTACATCTCTTGGGCCTACAGAATTCTCTCTGATTACTCCTGTCATTACTTGCTTCATCCTTCCTACCATAAGACAAATATGATATTGTGTCTTTCAGCAATTTCAAACACAAGTAAACCTATTTATATACAGTACCTCCACACTCCTAGACATAAGACATAGGGTCATTTAAAGCTGGAGTCTTTTAGAGGTCATTGAGCCCAACTCCCTCATTTTATGGCTGGAGAATCTAAGACTGAGAGAGGTTAAAAGAAGTGTCCATGGTTACAAAATTAGTATCTGAGATAGGATTTATACTCAGGTCTTCCTCACTGCAAACCCTGTATTCCATCAACTGTACCACCTAGCTACCTCATCCATTATAAGAATTCTTTGCATCTAACCCAGAACCCCATGACTAATTCTCATATGTCTCAAATGTCCTTGTCCTCACTATTGCAAGCTCTAGTAGTTTTCCTCAGATTTTACTACTGGAGAGCACCATGCCTTGCACAAGGTGGATACTTAATAAATGTTTATTCAATTGAATGGAATCAAATTTAATTGAGGGAGGACTGGCTGCTTGGCTACATAATTGTAAACATGTCCTAACAGTACATGGGCCACTCTACCTTTCATTGAAGAGAAAACTAATGAAGTCCTTTTGTGTCTCCTGGTCTGACCAAATAAAAGTGGATTTTGTCAGGGGATTTTTTGTTTGCCCTATTTGAAAGTAACAGTATAAGATAATTATTCCTATAGCCTAAGTAATGCTTTTTCCTGCAGGGAAAAAGCTGTTACCTACATTAGATATATATCTGCTAACAAGTCCATAAATCTTTCTAATTAGTCACATTCTCCTCCATTTTGTGCATCTGTGTCCAATTTAGCCCTTCAAGTATCCAGAAAATGAAAGAACTTAAGATGATGGTTGCTTTCCACTCAGGTGGGAGGGGAAAAAACCAATTCTCTGACTACTAAGACCTACTTATTAGATTCAGGACATTTATAGTTCACACTATTTAGAGTAAGGTACCTGTCAAACTGAGATAAAAGGCTAGAAGTGAGCAGCTGCTACAACCAATTATTTTCCAGTCCCTGTGCTGGCATGAACGGAAGAGTCTAGGCGTGTCTTTGGGGGAAAATAGCATGGTGCCTGTGGCTGGGCCATGTGGGGCTATGATCCCATCTGATCCACCTAATTGAGACAAAACCATAGATGTTGGAAAGCAGCTGGGAACTTAGGGATTCAGAAGTGCTGGGAGTACTATAAGAGACATCTCCAGATCTCATTAGCCACAAGTGACAACAAAGGAAATGTCACTCATTTAAGTGCCCAGGGCTGGTCACCCTAATGAGGAGGGAAGTCACACTCCTGTGGCAGCCAACACAACAGTCCTTCCAATCCCAGGCCCCTAAACAGTCCCACAAGGGGAGCAAACTTCCCTCTGTGCCAATGGAGAAGAGTCATGGCTGTTCTCTTTCAACACGAAAGTGACTCTCTAGTAAGCAAAATCATTAGTATCTTCAACAACTTTATTTGTAGGTGAATTCAATTGTAGATGAACCAATTTCTTCTCAAAGGATGTCTTTTACTTCTTGGGTTCTCTGTATTTTTATGTTCATGAAATGGAAGAAGCAACATATAAGGCACTGTAGAGAGAAATCATACTATTATGGCACCATAAAGAGAAATCATACTGTCACGGTACCAACTGCTCAACTGCAACCACTCACTGACTGAGAGATCAAGGTGGATTATTTCTATCGCTGACATCATCATCATCATCAATACTTTACAGTAATTTCAGCTGATTACATCTTCCTTTAGTACAAATAATAGAGCTTTAAGAGCTGCTATGGCCCCAAAATTCATTGCCTGGTGATCAACCTCCTAGGAATATAAATAATAATAATGTGTGTTAGTGTAGCTCTTTGTACTTTTCAAAGTTTTGTGTCTATTAACTCATGGTTTCAATATTTAAAGTTAGAATAGACCTCAGGAGTCATTTTTTCTGACCCCCTCATTTTACTCATAAGATTGCAGAAGCCAGAAAGATTAGCTGGCTTGCCTGAGATAGGAAATAAGGAGCAGGAGGGGCGGAGTCAAGATGGCAGAGTAAAAGCAGTGACTTCCTTGAGTTCTCCCCCAAACTCCTCCAAATACCTATAAAAATGGCTCTAAACAAATTTTAAAGCAGCAGAACCCACAAAAAGACAGAGTGAAACACATTTCCAGTCAAAGACAGCTTGGATGGTTGATCAGAAAGGTATATCATGCCGGGCAGGGACAGGAGCAGAGTTTGGCGTGGGCGTGCAGGCTGCAGCAACCCTGGAGCAGGCCTCCGAGGACTGAATCATGGGCAGTTGTGGTGGTTTCCAGACTTCTCAACCCAGGAATGCCAAAAACAATTTGGAAGGTCAGTGGGAAAAGTCTGTGACTTTGGTGAGGAAGCAAGGTCTCAGCCACAAGTCCCAAGCTTGGGTTGCAGCTGCCTCCTGAGCTTCCAGCCCATAGATGGAAAGGGGATCAAACAACTGATCAGAAGGAGACTACAGGGGTATCTTTGCTAGCACTGAGGCAGGATTCTATTGCTTTGCCCATACTTGGATCTGGGTCACAGTTCTGGGTGGTGGTCCTGGGGCAAGGAGGAGCTCTGGCGTGGTGGAGCTTGTAGTGGCTGTGGAGAGGAAACCCTCCTCACAGTTCCAAGACAGAAAAGAGTACTCATATTCCAGAGCACAGGCCAGGAAAGGAGTAAACACCTCGCCCTTGATCATAGCATCTTGGAAGAACTGAAAATTTACAGGTCCCTAGAAGTATCTCTGAAAACAGCTGCACAAAACCCCTGAAGCTTGGGACAGTACATTCACCACACTGGAAACAGACTCCTACCTTAACAAAGAGTTTATAACTCAAGTAATTGGCCGAGATCATGAGCAAGCAGTGCAAAAAGAGTCAGACTATTTTGTCTTACTTTGGTGACAAAGAAGATCAAAACATACAACTAGAAGAAGACAATGAAGCCAAAACTCCTACATCCAAAGCCTCCAAGAAAACTATGAATTGGTCACAGGCTATGGAAGACCTCAAAAAGGATTTTGAGAAGCAAGTAAGAAAAGTAGAGGAAAAACTGAGAGTGATGCTAAAGGAGACCCCAAAAAAAATACTGAAGAAAATACCTTAAAAAATAGCCTAACTCAAATGGCAAAAGCCAATGAGGAGAAGAATGCCCTAAAAAGCAAAATTGGTCAAATGGAAAAGGAAGTCCCAAAGCTTACTGAAGAAAATACTTCCTTAAAAACTAGAATGGAGAAATTGGAAGCTAGTTCAATTTGAGGAATCAAGGTACTGTAACACTAATCTAAAGGAATGAAAAAATAGAAGAGAATGTGAAATATCTCATTGAAAAAACAACTGACCTGGAAAATAGATCCAGGAGAGAGAACTTAAAAATTATTGGACTATCTGAAAGCCATGATCAAAAAAAGAGCCTAGACATCATTTTTCAAGAAATTATCAAGGAAAACTGTCTTGATATTTTAGAACCAGAGGGCAAAATAGAAATTGAAAGAATCCACCGATCACCTCCTGAAAGAGATCTCCAAAGGAAAACTTCTAGGAATGTTATAGCCAAATTCTAGAATCCCCAGGTCAAGAAGAAAATATTGCAAGCAGCCAGAAGGTAACAATTCAAGTACTGTGGAAACACAATCAGGATAACACAAGATTTAGCAACTTCTACATTAAGGGTCTGGAGGGCATGGAGTATGATATTCCAGGGGGCAAAGGAGTTAGGACTACAACCAAGAATCACCTACCCAGCAAAACTGAGTATAATCCTTCAGGGTAAAAAAAATGGTCATTCAATGAAATAGGGGACTTTCAAGCATTCCTGTGGAAAAGACCAGAACTGAATAGAAAATTTGACCTTCAAATACAAGACTCAAATGAAACATGGAAGAGGCAAACAGAAAAGAGAAATCATAAGAGACTAATTAAGGTTGAACTGTTTACATTCCTGCAGGGAAAAATGATATTTGTAACTCATCATTCCTTTGTCAATATTAGGGTAGTAGGAGGGAAAAAATTATATGTATGTACAGATAGATAGAGGGCACAGGGTGAGTTGAAGATGAAGGGGTGATATCTGGAAAATAAAATTAAGGGGTGAGAGGATTATACTGGGAGAAGGAGAAAGGGAAAAAGTAGAATGGGGTAAATTATCTCACTTGAAACAGACAAGAAAAGGCTTTTACAGTATAGGGGAAATGGGGGAAGGTGAGAGGGAATGAGTGAATCTTATTCTCATAGGATTTTGGCTTAAGGAGGGAAAAACATGCACAATGGGGTATGGAAATCTATGTTACCCTACAGGAAAATAAGGGGGGAAGGGGACAAGAGAGCAGGGGGTGGATAGAGGGGAGGGCAGATTGGGGGAGGGAATGATCAAAAGCAAACACTTCTGAGGAGGAACAGGGTCAAAACAGAGAATAGAATAAATGGGGGGTAGGATAGGATGAAGGGAAATATACTTAGTTTTTCACAACAGGACTACTATGGAAGTGTTTTACATGACTACACATCTATAACCTGCATCAAGATGCTTGCCTTTTCAATGAGGGTGGGTGGGGAGGCAGGAAGGGAGAAAATTTGTAACCCAAAGTTTTAAAAGCACATATTAAAAATAAAAAAATTAAATTAAAAAAAGGAAATAAGGAACAGAGTTAAAATTCAAAACTACAACCTCTTATTCTAAATGCAATGTTCTCTTTTACTAGATATCATTTGGTCTTGTAAGGTAGTATATGTGTGTGTGTATGTGTGTGTATGTACATTTATTATTATTATCCCAATCTTACATGTAAAGAAACAAGTGGAGAAAGGCTATGACATTCAAGGTCACAAAAGGAGTTGTCATATTGTGTCCAGAACTCAGATCACTAGATTAGAAATATGAAATGTACATCCTCCTCACCTATGTCTCTTAGAACTCCTAATTTCCTTCAAAACTCTACTCAAAAACTACCTTCTACAAGGGCTGATTGGCCTTGCTGTTAGCACCACTCCCCACAAGTGACCATGTTTTTATGTTTTTATGTACTTATATATGTGCATGTTGCTAACCCTTCTTCCTCCCTCCCAATAGAATCCAAGCTCCTTGAGAACAAAAGCTATTCCATTTTTGCCTTTGTATCCCTAATACCTAGGTACTTAACAATTGTTTTATAATTTGTTTAGTTTAATGTTCTTTCCCCTTTCCAACTTAGGAACTGTATCTCACCCTGGCTGTACAGGGAGTATAAAGAAGTTAAGAACCAATTGAGCCAGTGATAATACCTAGAATTGATGTCTTCCCTACCCCCATCACCAAAAAAAAAAAAAAAAAAAAAAATACAAGCATTCAACCCAGTAGTATTACAAGAAAGGGGATCTTGGAATCCAGCTAAATGACTTCTCCTCCTTTAAGACTATGTTATATTTTCCATTACTTACTGAAATCCTAGGGAGATTGTGAATCATTTTTGTCTTCATCCTCTTCTATTTCTGTACCCATGGGTGTGTTAGTGTCAGAGATTTTATGGAAAGAAGAGGGAAAGTGAAAAAAGTGTTGAAAATACACAAAGCTTGAACCCCAAATGGATCTTTAATTTTAGACTTTTAGTCTTTACATTGAAAAATTCTTAAAATTTTCTGCAGGAGTAACTCTATAATGTCTGCCATGTGCTCTTGTCCCCTGCAGATATGGCCTCTGCACAGGAAAAATTTTGAAGTGCTATGCAGACAATGAAGAATCTTTTTTAAAAAAAAAAGTCTTCCCAGTAGAATTTATTGGGAAATAGATGACCATTCTGAATAGGAAATTGAATCACAAAATATTAAAACTGGAAGGGACCAAACCTCCATTTACTGCCTATGAAATTTGAGCCTAGGGAGGTGACTTTGACCTACCCAAAGTTCCACAGTTGATTAGTGACAACACTGAAAGTACATGTTAATCAAAGGATTTAGATTTGAAGGCACCTTAGGGATTACCTAGAACAATTCACTCATCAATATTAAGTGACTATTATTTTCCAGGTATGGTTCTAAGTTCTAGAAGTCAGAAAAACCTTAGATATGGAAAGATTACTAAAACCTATTTAAATCTTAAGTGGATAGGGCTCTTGGTTTTCATTCTTGATAGTTACAAGGCACTTAACTTTTATCTCCTTTGGTTTTTTGGAGGGAAAGGTATGAGACAGAGAGAGACAGAGAATAGAGACTGAGACAGATGGAGAGATGGGAGTCAGACAGACAAACAAACAGAAAGAGAAACAAAGAGGAAGGAAGAGAGACTAGAAAAGATAAAAGAAAGAAAAGAGCATCAGCAAACCATTTATAAAGGTTTAAAGAAGTTCAAAAGGGGACACAGGGAAGCAGCACAGTTTTGTTAATAATTTTGTTACATTTTATATATATATATATATATATATATATAAAGTCTATGTAGTACAAGCTCACAGCTTCATACCATCATCTTTTTATTGTTTTAAATATTGAACTGTTAGTGTTTACTGAGGCTTATCAAGTTCATAAAAAAAAAGAAAATATAAACACAACCAAGGTCTTTGGTGAGCAGTTCCATTGGCCGCTGCTTGACCTCCCTGTGCCTAAAGATATTAATATTGACTATTAAATGTATAACTGAATAGGGCTGTTAAGTTATTAGCTATCAATTCTCTATTGTTAAAGAACAGAGGTTGTCTTTACCCTTGTGGCTTCAGTCATTACTGGCAGAGAATAGACTTGTTCACAGCCTTTACTCTTTACCTCACAGTGTGCTCAATAACTGTGCCTAAAATCTGCTGCTCACTATCTTATTACCACCTCCATGGTTGGCCTCTGTTGCTGTGGTTTCTCAGCAGGCCACAGCTGAGCCATCTCATTTGAAGTTGTCCTTCAATGGACCTCTTAAGCACTTATGCTTGCATCCACCCTGCTGTTATTAGCCTTCTTTGAGACATCCTGCAGGGACGCTCCCATTCCTTTCCTCTGTAAACATTCTGCCTGGTGGAGCTATGCTGGTCCAGGTATTATATCATTGTCAGCAAACTGGCTGCATTCACAGAAGAACAGTGTTGGGGGCTGTTCTGCCTTGTCACCTCATGAGATCTCTCCATCCTCAAGAGGGTACAATGAGCACATCTTAGTAAGAACAAAACATTGAAACTCTTTGCAGATCCTTTCAGATACTCTTTATGTCCAGGATGCCTCTGTGACTTCACCAAAAAAACCCATCTTCTACTGTTAAAGTATCATAGGAGATGATCATAGCAAAGGCACAGTGCTTCAGGTTTTCATGAGTACAGAAGTTACTGGCCAGCCCTATTGCTTTCTTTGGGCAAGTCCCTTTGGGGGATTACGCAATGGGCTTTGTACTCAGGTACAAGGCCATGTTATAAAGAGACTTCTCTCTAATATCATGAATGTGACCAAATCCTCACCCTACTTAGAAACATTCCAAGAAGTTGATACTTTGTCCTTTCAAAAGCCATTTTCACTTTTCCCTCCCTTCCCTAATCACAATGTCACAAAAATAAACAGGGAAAGCTACTTGCCCTTGCGCATGGCAATGATCAAACTATCGCGTACCATTAAATGGAACTTTTTTTGGGAGCACTTCCATAGCTATCCTCTCCATTGAAATCTCATGACAACATTGTGAGATAAGTAAAGTAGGCTTTATCAGCCTCTTACAAAAGAAGTGAGGAGCAGAGAAGTTAAGTGACTAGTCCAATGTCACACAGCAAGCTAAGGGAAGAAAAGGGACTATAACCTAGGTTTCTTGACTTCCAATAAAGCATTCTTCTCACTAGACCACACAACCTCATGCTGAATATATACAGTCATTCATGTATAAAAGACAAGCTTAAGCCCTATGTAATTGGATCATTAACACATGGAGGCTATCTTTTTCTTACTTCTCATTTATTCTTACTGTCTATTCTCATTTTCCAAAAGATTAGTTCATATGTGTATATATATATGTATGTATGTATGTATGTATGTATGTATGTATGTATGTCTATATATACATACATATAAATAAATAAAATCAGAATCTCTAGAATTATATGAATCTTGCCATCTAAAGAAAGGATGTCACGCAGTCAATACAGGAGTCATGATTCATTTGGGGGAGGGGGTGATATAGCTCATGATCTTTTGTAAAATCCATAGCTTGAGTCACTGATATAAAAATACCACTGAATTATACCATCCTGGCTGGATAATTAGTTTAGTGACTCATCATCCAAGTCCTGATGATTTTTCTGTATGCATTAATTCTATAATTTCATCTATTTCATAATTCTTCCTCTATACTGTATACTTTGGAAAAGATAAGTGGAGCAAATACAGAGAAGAAAAAAAGGGGAGAGAGGGATAATGAGGAGAGTAAAGAGAGGGAATGAGAACAGGAAGAAAGAAGGAAGAAAACAAAAGGAAAGGGAAAGATAGGAAGACAGAGGGAAGAAAAAAGAGAGGGAAAGGAAGAGAGCAATAAACAGAGAAAGGAAGAAAGATAAAATTTAGTAGCTGAAACAAGGAGGTAGAGAAAAGGGGTAGGGGTAGGAGGGGACATGCCATGATTTTTCTGAATAAATTGCAGAGGTAATGTCATGAAATAGGCTATATCCCATTACAGGAACTATCCAGAGCAATAATGTTACTGAAGTAGAGGCTTAAAAGCTACAGTATAGTGGTCTAAGGGCAAAACAGGTATGAAGCTTAATGAGATTTTATCTCTGAAGTGGGTGAATAGCCACAAGGAAGCACAGATTGTGTTAGAATTGTGTAAGTGCAAACTTCTGTTATGAAGAAGAAAGATCATCATTCTTTTTCTGAGCTGCAATTTTTATTTTGGTTTATAAAAACTCACCCAAATGGATGGATAACTTGGCTACCACCATCCCAAACTTCAGGGATAGTGGCCCACTATTTTTATCTAATTAACTAATAACCCAAGAATCCTCACATCTTAGAACCCCTATAAAAGTAGGCAGCATAATCCAAGTTGATCTAGGAAATCAAACTGCCATTACCCTTCCCTCTCTCCTATTATATATATATATATATATATATATATATATATATATATAATGTCATATCATATAATATCATATCATATCATATCATATTATATCATAGGCAAAGAGAGGTACAGAAAAGTCACTTATCTTAACATACTATATGGTACTGAGTGGTATGTATAACAGGTGATACTGAGTACTGACATGGCAGTCACAGACCCAGAGTCTTTAGCACTTGATTGTACTTGATTGATGAACTGATCACAGGGTCCCCTACCTGTCACAGCCATTACATTTTGCATTGCATTTTAATAGGAGTCTTTATAACAAAAAACCTTCCCTTCTTCTCACGTGGCATAAGGGGGTGGGTGTCAGGAGACAAAAACAAACAAAAAAAAGTTGTCACATAATGATGGACAGGATAGGTGTCCTGGAAAATTTAGCTTTTTCACCTCCAATACTCTCACCTTGGAACCCTAACTCACACACCCTCATTGGTGAGTGCCTAACAATATATGCCACACCTAGGTGGGCTCCAGTCATGCATCTCTTTAAACCTTAGCCAATTTATCATTTGGAGTTTTCTATGCCCATACACTCTTTATCCTCATCCCAACCATCACCAGCATCACTTTTCAGTTCTGGAACCATAATGAAATCAAATCATTGCTAATGGAAAGGGTATGTCGGCCCACTCCCCTAAGGCTCCATTCATCATCTCTATAACTTTACAAATCAAAATCCTTCTCCTTAAACCTATAATTTTTGTCTCTTCCTACAAGAATATAAGTTCCTTGAGGGCTTACATTATCTGTCTTTGGTCCTATATTTGTCATTTCTTTTATAAGAAGCTAAGCTCCTTGAGGGTAGGGGCTGTCTTTGCTTTTGTATCTGTATCTCTAATTCTTAGCATTGTGTCTGCCTCATAGTACATTCTTAATAAATACTTCTTCATACATTCATTCATACGTGGGTGAAGTTCACAGGTATGTCGGGTCTATGCAGGGCCTGCCAATACTACTCTTTAAATCTCATCCCTTGGGTATCCAATCATTCACAAGGAAAGCCTGGCAAACCCCCAAAAATAGCATGAGAAATAATACAGCTAAAATTTATTGGACAACAAATTATTTTGAAAATAATTTGTTGAGACACTTACTTCATTGAAATCCACTGATTTTTTTTTAAATTAACCAGTTACTTGAAAAACTTCCACTATGTTTTGTATTCTTCTTTAAGAGCACAAATTCAATCATAGAACTTAAAGTTCCAATCAGTCATCTATTCCAGTCCTTTCATTTTAGATAACAAAACCAAGAATCATAGAGATTAAATGACTTGTCCAATGTCACACAACTCATAAGTAGCAGTTAGACTTCAAATCTAGTTCTTCTAATTCCAAACGCAGCATTTTTTAAAAAATGATGATGATGATGATGATGATGGCAGCTAGTATTTATATAGCCCTTTAAGGTTTGTAAAGAGTTTTACATACATTATGTCATTTGATCCTCACAACAACACTGAATTAGGTATGGTTATTATCCCCATTTTTCAGATAAAGAAATGAAGGCATATAGGAGGTAAGTAACTTGCCCAGGGACTCACAGCTAGTAAGTGTCTGAGACCAAATTTGGATCCAAATCTTCCTGACTCCAGGCTCAGTGCCCCAGTCACAGCACTGCAAGGAGTGGGAGGGAAAGGATTAACCTGTAGAAAGGAATAATTAGCGGGGATGGGCTAGCTGTCTTCAAGTAACAATAATGAGAGAAATAGTTGACATTTATACGACACTTTAAGGTCTGCCAAGTACTTTACATAGATTGTCACATTTGACCTTCACAACAACCCACTGGGTTCACTAACATTATTACCTCCATGTATCATCAAAAACAAAGGATATGTGCTTTTGTCAGCTTGAGGAACAGCCTATGAAGGAATTCTCTTCCCCAGTGCTAATCACAACCAGTCTGTCCTTGAAACACAAGGAGATTAAAGGTCATAATCCTGGTCACAGGCCTATTAAGGTTGGAAACAAAAAAAGGTATATTTGGAGGGTTGTTAGATGGAAGAAATATTAGACTTGCTCTGCTTGGGGAAGAAACAGGAACAATGAGTAGAAGCTGCGGAGAGGATGATTTCAATTAAGTGAATTTTCAAATTCATCCTTAACCATTCATTTGTCTTACCTTGTCCCATATCAGTCAATTGCCAAGTGTTGTTGAACTGCCCAAAATCCATCCCTTTTTCTTCATGCACAGTGCTCCTAGTCTAGTATATACTCTCATCAACTTTTATTTCAACTACTCTAACAGATCTCCCTACTTACATTTTTTTCATTCTTCAATTCATCCTCTGCACAGTTGCTGATATACTCTTTTACATACTCTATCCAGTTACAGACTTGCCCATGTCACTTCCTTGCTCAAAATACTTTCTGTGTCTCCCCATTGCTTCTAGGATAATTTACAATACCTTCAGTCTGTCATTTAAAGCCTTATAGAATCTAATTAACATCTACTATTCCAGCATCATTCCTCTTTAATGAACACTTTTTTTTACAGTCTATATAAACTCAGTTCTCACTTCCATGTATTCACAAAAGCTGTGCTCCATACCTAGAACACACACCTTCTTCAACTCCACCTTTCAGGATCCTTATGTTCCTCCTCATTTCAGGTGTCATCTCCTCCGTGAAGCCTTCCCTGATTCACCAGTTGTTTATTTCTGCTCTCTTATGAAATTGCATCATACTTGTTTACCTTCATATATGTTACATTGCACCAGGAGAATGTAAGTTATTGGAGGGCAAAAACTGTGGGATATCTCAAGTGCCTAGCATAATGCTGTTAATATAGTAGGGCTTTAACTTTAATAGGTGTTTATTAAACTAAATTGAATTTAAAATTTCCTAACAAATAGAGTTGTACAAAAGTAGACAAAACTGCCTCAAGAGATAATGGTTCCCCACCAGTTGGGTGGCTGCTTGAGCCACTTACATTAAATAAATCTAATAATAGCATTTTTGCTTGTCTTCCCTATTATAATGTGAGAGCCCTAAGGATAAAGGCAATATTTTGGACTTTCTTTGTATCCCCATTACTTAGCATAGTACCTGGTACATTGGTACATAATGATCACTTAATAAATGTTTATTGACAGACCAATAAACTGACTACTTGTCAGTAATGTTTAAGGTGAACTCTATTCAGGTATAGGTTGGACTAGTTGATTTCAAAGGTGCCTTCTAACTGAATGATGCAGTCATTCTGTGAAATAAATACAAAATCTACTTGTCCCCAAAATATCAATGAAATTGATTGAAGTCTCCAAGTCTCAACTGTCACCTCCATAAAATCAATCTGTGAAAACTGAGACAAGCGCCTCCTGCTGCCAGGGAACCCTGAAGGAGGAGATGAGAGCACTAGAGTTTCAAGGGACATCATTTTCTTCACAACTCATCTCTGCTTGGTAGAAATATAGCACATACCGTACATAATGGTGATCTGGTGACCAATAGAACATCAGGGTGATCCTCATTAATGGGTAAAGAAAGAAGGCACTAAAATCTTGCTGAAGCTCCTAGGATAAATATAGCATTCTACTGATAAATATCATAATGTCTCACAGTAATATCCCCCCATGATATTTTCACAGATTTACAGATTGAAGGGACCATCCAAGTGGAACCCCCTTATTTGACAAATGAAACTGAGGCCCAAGGAAGGAAAACAAACTCTAATTTTCCTCTAATTGATGCCCCCAAAATATGATTCCCCTGGAAAAAATGAAGTTTCACCTCAGATTTTTTTAGTCATTTAGAATACTTATTTATATACGAAGCATCTGTAGGCTTGGATGATCTTGACCTCAGGACCAGAGAAGCTAAGTCAAATGGTTTCTTCCCTGCCTGTCTGCATAGGCTAGGAAAGAACTTATGAGGCCTCACTTGGAAATGAAGGAGTTTTCCCACCAAAGGTCATCTGGAGAGACTTCATCCTCTCTTTAGTCACATAGAATTAAAGGATGGGATTCTGCTAAGAAGCTGTGCTTAGTTAGTCTGGGTCAATTGTTTGTACTGCCAGCCAAAGAAATGGTGAGGAGGAGCCAGCATGTACCACAGCCATGTTACCAATTGGCACTGGTGGGGTGGGGGGAGATCCCTGCTACTGTCCAGTTAGAAAGAGGTGCTGAAATCAATTATTTTACAGATTATGCTACAGAGAGAGTTGAGGGGTCAAAGGTACTGGCAGCAACAGAGACAAGCAAAGGAGGAAATTTACTGGGAGGAGGGACCAAGGGAGATAGCTTTATTTTTTTCCCAGGAGTTGACCTAGAGCAAAAGAAAGGACATAAAAATCGCAATAAAAAAGCTCCTGAGAATGAAACTAATTCATGTGAACTCATATTTGAGCTATTGCATCATAATTTGTAGGATTGTGAGGAGGAGAGGAAGATTGTCTGAAATTTGAACCTATGAGCTTTCACATCTCCAACTGTCCATCCTTCTGTCTCTATGTAGGACCTTATATTATTTCACAAGTGATGGACAGAAGGAGACAGTGGGACAGGGTGAGGGTTATATGCTAATTGAGATAACCCATTTCCCAGGTATTTCTCCAGAGGCCTGGGAAAGTTGCAACAATTTTAGACAGTTCATACAAGGTGACAGATGTCAGACATCTATGAATAAATGTTATAACACAAAGGAAAATGAATCAGTACCTAATGAAGGAGAAAACATTGTGGATTCCCCAAAGATCATGAAACCATTGCAAAATGTGCCTATGTGGTTTAAAAGAGAAATAAGAATTCTGAAAACAGAATGTGTGACCTGCACAACAGGAATAATTGGAAGAATTGAACTTGAATCTGTGGTAGCAAGTCTCACAGAAGAAACAAATAGAAGGTATTAATTGGGAATGCAAATTCATGAAAGTCAAGGACAATCTAAAAGAAGAGAAGCAAAAAAAAAACAGCAATAGCATTAAAAGAAAACATAAACTCCATAGGAGCAAAATATATTGATCTCAAAGATAGGATGCATAGAGACAACTTAAGGATTATAGGGCTCCTAAAAGAACATTACAAGTTAAAAATAAAAACTTGAACACCATAATGAAAGAACTAATGCAAGAAAATTCCCAGAACTTCTGACAAAGTATCCATCAAAAGACTCCACAGATCACCTCCAAAAAGAAAAAAAACACTTCAAATTCCAAGACAAAATGTCATTAAATTTTTCTATTCCACTGAAAAATACTAATTCTTCATATGACCAGGGCAAAGACCTTCAAATACAAAGGAAAGAAAATTCAAATAACACAGACTGTTCTGCACTCACCAGAAAGCACAGAAGGAAATGGAATGATGTGTTCTGAAAAACAATGAAGCTCAAAATGCAGCCTAAGACCAACCCTGAAAATCTAAGCCTAAATATAAATGAAAAAAGATGGATGTGTATTTTTTTAAAGGGGTATTCAAAACATTCCTTAAAAAACTAACCTGAAGGAATTATTTACTATTCAAACAGCCCAGACCACAAAAATACAACAAAATAAGAACAGAGAGACTATTAGGAGACATCTTTCTATATGCTCATGAGGTGACAAAAGTAAAAGTAGAAGTCAAATGGAAATTAGAATGGAGAAAGAGGCCTGATAGTCTGTCATGGGCTAAACCTCACAACATCACAACTACATATGAAACAATGTGTTTTTGTGGGACTAAATTAAAGAATCAGAGGGCACAAAAATGGAAGAGGGAAGAAGATAGAAGGAAATATGTGATGTGCCCTCATCAATTAAAAGGCTAATGATGAAGGAAAGTAACTCCTGTCTTCTCTCAAGAAGAAGAGAACCTACAAGAGAATGAGTGGGGTGGCAAAGAAAGGGATTGAAAAAGGGAGAAAGAGGGAAATTGCATTTCAGTGGTGGGAAGGTGTACCACTGATGAATGTTCTATAAAGGGAGATGGGAACCTTACATTGGGTATTCTCTGCAGGAATTTGGTGCGTAGAGAGCCCATCCTGCCTCAGAAGTAGGCAAATCAGAGCTCCTGGGGGCAAGTGACACCCAAACTAAGAGCATATGGACCCAGGGAGATATTCTGAGATAAACTAGGGGGAAAGTGCCAAGGGGAGAGGAGTGGAGGAAAATAACCAATTCAGAATGTATGTGTTCCTACATAATGAACTTCTCAATGAGGGATATAGGAAAATTCCTACCATGGGGCAATATCTTTTCTATCACCTACAGGAATTGGTAGTCCCAAGGGAGAGGTACAACAGAATAAAAAAGGGGAGAGGGTGTGCTAAGGCACAATATATACAAGACAATAACATAGAAACTGTTTAGAAAAAAAAACAAAATGAGTTTTGATTCCAAGGGGAATAGAGAGACTGAAAAAGGAATAAATAAATATAAAGGCCATGAATTGAAGAATAAAAGTCTAGAATAGACAGAATGGGAAGAGAATTAAGAAAATAAATCATTTTTTAAAAAGACATAGGAAATGAAATTTTTTAACTAACAAGTTTAAGAGGAGGAGAGGAAGGGGGGATTACGCTTGAGAGGGAAATGAGAGGAAGAAATAAATAACTAGATAAAGGCAAAACAGAAAGAGGACTAATAGACAAAATCTTAAAATCAAAGAATGGAATATCAAATAGGAGTGGGAAGGCTTAAGAATGAAAAAAAGAGGATGAGTGGAAATTGGGTTGACTGCAAATAGATGGAGCTAAAATAGCTAAAGAAACATAGGACAGTGTTTGCAAAGAAAGAGGGAGAAAATCCAAACTTGAGGGGAAAATATTTGAGACAAATGTAGGAAATGCAAACTCACCTCTCATAATTTTAAATGTGAATGGATTAAATAATTCAAAAAAACAAAGAATAGTGGTGGGTTAGATAAGAAAACAAAATGTCACAATTTACCTCTCACAAGAAACACATTCTTAAAAGTGATAAAATAGAAATAAGATGCTAGAAAAAAAATTACTATGCATCAAGTGAATAAAAAAAAACTGGAGTTGTGATCATTCTATCAGAAAAATCAAAAACATTCAAAACATAAAAAGGATAAATAAGAAAATGGCATTACACTAAAAGTAAACATGGATGACAAGCCACTATCAGTATTAAACACGTAATGCCTTAGCATCTAAATTTACAAAGGAGATATTAACTGAGTTACAAAAAGACAGAGACAGTAACACAATAATGACAGGAGAATTCAATGTCCTCTTCCAGTTTTGGACAACTTTAACAGAAAAATAAACAAGAGGGAAATATGTAATTGATTGTTTCTGGAGAAACTAGAACCAAACGACTTACAATGTCTTCTAAAAGGTACCAATTATGAGCTCACAGATGAAATCAGAATCCACAATATGTGTGTGTTCCTATATGCATGTTTGTCACTCAATGAGCAAAATTTTCAAGTGTATAAAAATATGTGGAATGAAGAATAATCACCAAAAAAAGACCCATCATAACTCAAAAATTCAGCAATCAGCAAGATATTTCCTCTTCATGATGTCAAACAATCAGGCCATTGAATGTTGGAACTGGAAGCAAGATCAGAGATCATGTATGCAAGCCCCTCATTTTGTAGATGATTAAACTGAGTTCCAGAGAGTTAAAGCAACAGTATCATAGTTACATGTATGCTAAGCAGCAATGCTTAGGCTCAAGCTCAGATCTAATGCTAAATCTGGTATTCTTTCCACTATAAAAATATGCTTTGTATATATAATTTGTATTATTTATCAAACTAAATTACATAAATGTCTTATTATTGTGTAGAAATAGTATTTGTGACAATTAGGTGATGTACCTAGATTGGTATTGGATCGGACCAATTGGACCAAGCCAAAAATGAACTGGATTCTAAAAACAAGGATACAAGTTAAAAATAGAAATTATGAGCCACTACCAATATACTATCATTTTTAGGTTTCTGGTGCATACTACCAGTGTATGAATCATCACCTTTATATTCATATTTGTAAAAAGTATTGAGGGCTTCTGGAAATATCAAGATCTATAACAATACTATAGACACTAAGGAAGATGGAAAGGGGTGGTTCAATAAACAAAAAAACATAGCAAGGCTTAGGAAAGTAGAGGACCACTGGTTGAAGTTGACCTATATCCATAGAAACAGAGTTTTAGATCTGGAGATTGTCTTAAAGATTATCTGGTAAAACTCTTCATTTTACAGAAAAGGACACCCAGAAATGTGAAATTACTAGTACAAGGTCACTCATATCATTCTTATTCTCTGGTTCAATGTTGTTGTTCAGGCATTTCAGTCATGTCCTAATCTTCATAATCCCATTTGGGGTTTTCTTGGCATTTTCTTCTCCAGCTCATTTTACAAATGAGGAAACTGAGGCAAACAGGACTAAGTGACTTGCCCAGGGTCACACAACCAGTAAATGTCTGAGGTCAGATTTGAACTCTAGGCCTAGCACTCTTTGCACTGTGCCACCTAGCTGCTATATATTTCTCTTAACTGGTCTCTCTCTCTCTAGTCTCTCTTTTCTCTAACACATTCTCCAATAAATCAATCCATAAGCATTTATTAAGTGACTACTATGGAGCAGATAATGGGCATAGACAAAGACAAAAAGTAAAACAATCCTTAATTTCAAGAAACTTACATTCTATTAAAGGAGATAACATTTCCAAATAGAGATAGAGCATTGTACACATGTGGATAGAGCATTTGGTCTAGAGCCAGGAAGAACAGAGTTCAAATTCAAGTTTCAAATATTTACTAACTGTGTGATCTTGGCCCAAGCCACTTGCCCTGTTTATCTCATCTTCTTCAAGTGTAAAAAAATAATAATAACAACTACCTCCCAAAGTTATTGTGAGGATCACATAGGATAGTATCAGTAAAATGTTTGGCACAGTATATGCCATATATTGGGTGTCATGTAAATGTCATCTATTTTTATTAGTATTATTTTCATCATTATTATTATTATCATTATTAACTACATATGAAATAAGTATAAGATGGTTAAAAAACAAAGTATTTTGGGAGGGAGGGTGCTAGTAGTTGGAGGGATTAGGAAAAAATTTCCTGTAAAAGAAAGTGCTTTAATTGAGTTTTGAAGGAAGTGGGGGATTATATGAAGCAGAGGTGAGGAGGGGGAACATTCTAGGCATGGAGTGAATACCTATTGGATGGCCAGTGCAAAGGCATAGAAATGGAAGATATTACTCCCATTTGACAGATGAGGAAAACTGAGTCTGAGAGCAGTTAAGTCACTTCCCCAGTGTCACACAGCTGGTAAATATCTGAGGCTGGATTTGTGCTCAGGTCTTCCTGAGCCCAGGCCCAGTTACTCTATCTATTGAACCATCTAACTGACATGGTTAGATCTGCACTTAAAGGAAATCACTTTGACAGCTATGTGAAGGATGTATTAAAGTGGGGAGAAACTTGAAGCAGGGACATCAGTTAAGAAGCCTTTGCAACATTCCAAGCAAAAGGTGATAATGACCTAAACTGAAGTGGCAGCTAAATGAATGGAGTGAGGGGATCAGATAGAAAAGAGGTAGAAACAAAGATTTGGCAACTGTTTGGAGATATGTGCTAAGGGAAAGAAAGGAGGTACAAACCTAGGAGACAGGGAAATGGTGGTATCATCAACAGAAATAAAAATGATCAGTAGAGAGTAAGATTGAGAAGAAAGATAATGAGTTCTGTTTTGGAAATGTTGAGTTTGAGATTTCCATGGGACATCCAGTGTAAAACGTCTAATAGATGATTAGTAATGGGAGACTGAAGCACAGGTGAGAGATTGGATCTAGATATATAGATCTAAGAGTCATCTACATAGACATGTGAGTTGAATCAATGGGTACAGATGAGGTTACCACATGAGAGATGGTGTAAAAAGATAAGAGAAGAGAAGAGAAGAGAAGAGAAGAGAAGACCTTTGGTGACCATCTAGTTGGGGAGGGAATATGGATGATGAGCCAACAAAGAACCAAGAAAGAGAAATGCCCACAAAAATCCAAAAAGGAGAGGTTATTAAGGAGAAGGTCATCAACACTATCAAATGCTGCAGAGAGATGGAGAAGGATGAGGATCAATTAGAGACAGCTAGATTTGGCAATTTAGAAATTAATGGTAACTAGGGAGAGTGGTTTCAGTTGAGTGATGAGTTTGGTAAGGCAAATTTCAAGGGGTCACAGAGTGAGAAGTGAGAAAGAGAAGGCAGCCAGCAAACAGATAGCTTTTTCTGGCTTGACTAAGAAAGGGAAGAGAAGTAGAGAATGATAGTTTGAGGGGATGATAGAAGTGAGTAAGAATAGGAGAGAAATGGGCATGTTTAAAGACAGAAAGGAAGGAAACAGTCCATAAAGAGAGAATTGAAATTAGAGGGGGGTGGAAATGGTTGAGAAGCTCTAGTAGCTTACTCTTGCCTCTAGGATAAAATACAAACTCCACTGACATTTGAAGCCCTTCACAATCTGGATTCACCTTACCTTTCCAGATATTGCATTTATTTTATGCACACTATACCCCAACTAAACTAGCCTACGTGCTGCTCCCTGCACATGCCATTTCATCTCCAGACTCTGTGTCTCTGCCCAAACTGTCCCCTATGCCTGGAATGCACTCCCTCCTTAATCTACTTCTTAGAATGAAATTCTTACTGTATTCCTTCAAAGCCCAACTCAAGTGCCACTCCTACTCTAGGCTTATCCTGATATCTCCATCTAGAAGCTACAGGAATTAAATTACTTTCATCAAGTCATATATTTAACATATGTTAAAAGAAAGACTTGAACCCAACCCTCTACCCACTATACCAGGCTATTAAGATCTTAACTACATGCAAAACATGGTGCTGAGGGAATTGATGAGATGAACAGTTCATAGTCTCTGCCCCAGAGGTAACCCCACACACACTAGAAATTAGTTATGCAGTATTTTGTATTTGCCTGTATGTGAACATGTTGTCCCCTTCCTAACAGAATGTAAGCTCCCTGAGGATAGGGAATATTTCATTTTTGTCTTTTTATCCATAGCATCTATCACAGATCTAGACTCAGGGGTAGTGCTTAATAAGTGTTTTCAGAATTGAATTCAATTTAATCCTCTGTTTCCCTAAGCTTCAGATATATTTCCTTTTGCTAAGCCATCCCTTGCCATTTTCTCCAGCCTCTCTCCCAAGAAAAGAGATTTGTGTAACTGTCACCTTTTCCAGCCTCCACTGTTTTGGTTGTCATTGTGCAGTCATTTCAGTCTTGTCCAACTCTACATGACCCCATTTGGGGTTTTCTTGGCAAAGATACTGGAGTGGTTTGCCATTTCCTTCTCCAGCTCATTTTACACATGAGGAAACTAAGGCAAACAAAGTTAAGTGACTTGCCCAGGGTCATGTCCAAGACTGTATTGGAACTAAGTAGTTCTTGACTCCAGGCCTGGTGTTGTATCCACTGCACCTAGCCACCACTATGGACCAATAACTGTCCATTCTTCTTGCTCACTCTCATTGCTTTTCTTGGAGAAGATAAGGCTTTTCATTTTAGCATGGTGGCTCCTTCTGTCCTCATTGATAATGCTGTGCTTACTGCTCTCTTCTCCCTCCAAGCGAAGAATAATACAAATTCTTCTTCAGCTGAAACTAGCAGAGTGTTTGCCTCATTAGCCCGGGAAGCACTATCACACTCTAATTGGTTTAGCAGTAGAGGCAAGAATAGATAACATATGGCTTCGCTTTGCAATTGAGGGCTCATTCAGTTTTAAAAAATAAACACAGCAACACATTTATCTATGTTTCCACTACTGCTGAATTACTGTCCAAACAGAATCTACACATTAGCTGCCACTCAGAACTGCCTTCGTTTCTTTTTAGGCAAAACACCCAGCACAGCTCGCAGACACACTCTGGTCACCACTAAGTCCTTACCCGCAGGTTTAGCAGATAAATGTGAGACGTGGGAAAAGTTGCCCCAGACTTATTCAATTGAAGGATTCCCAGTTCCTCCAAGCATCAGCACATGGGGTTAGTCATTGTTTCTTCTCCTTCCAGTCCCCTCCTTTGCCTCCACCACATATCCACCTGATTAAAGAAAATGGCCACAGAAATAAAACAAACATTAACACATGATGTTTACCCTGTCAAAACTTCCCATAAATCTGTAGGTCAATAAACAATTATAAAATGCCTACTATAAGGCAAACATTGTGCTAAGTGCTGGAGATACAAATAAAGCAAAAGACAATCTCTGCTCTCAAGGAGTTCACAGTCTAACGGAGGAGGAAAATGTGCAAAACAACTATGTACAAATAAGCTATAAAGGATAAAATGGAAATAATCAAAAGGAAGGTACTAGGATTCAAAGAGATAAGGAATTTCCTATAGATGGTGGGATTTTAACGGGACTTAAAAGAAGCCAGGAGGCAGAGATGAGGAGGATGAGTTTTCCACACAAGGGAGACAGTTGGGACTTCCCAAATTACGAATATAAAAGCTGCACACAGACTAGAAAGGGAAGAGGACTGAAAGCAGAAATCCAGGTGCAAACCTCCCTGTGGATTTCTTCCCCTACTAATAGATCAACATTCCAGAGTGGTCAGAATTGCAGCCCTCCTTTCTACAAGGGTGGTCACCTCTCATCTTGCCACAGTACCTTTGCTCATATCATTGCCTATATATGCACAGAACCACTTTACTTATTTCTATCTGCTGAAAATATAACCGTATTTCAAGACTCAGTTTAAATAGCAATAATAATAGCAATAATAACATTTATATAGTTCATACTATATACCAGGAACTGTGTTAAGTGCTTTACAATTATTTTCTTATTTGATCCACCTAGGAGGCAGGCGCTATTATTATCCCCATTTTACAGATAAGGAAACTAAGGCAAACATAGGTTAAGTGACTTGCCCAGGGTCACACAGTAGTAAGTCCTAAGGCCAAATTTGAACTCAGCTCTTCCTAACTCCAAGGCCAGCATAGGCTGTGCTACATTCTCCAGGAAGTCTCCCTTAATCTACTCAGATTGAGAGTGGTTTTTCCTTTCTCAAAACACTTGCAGCACTTCCCCAGTGAACTTGTAACATTTTGCTTTGCATTATGCTTATTTATTTCTGGGTCATCTCCACAACGAGATCATAGATCATAGAATTAAAGCTGGAAAGAATCATAGCCACTATCATAACCCACCCCTTCATTTTAGAGAGGAGGAAACTCAGGCACAAGGAGATTCAGGGATACATCCGAGGTCACAAAGTAGGTAACAGAGCCAGAATTTAAACTCAGGATCTCTGGCTCCAAATATAGTGTTCTTTTTATCATAGCACATTAGTTACTTCTAGAGCAAAGAGTATGCATTGTTCATCTCAGCAATTTCCTCAGCACCATGTTTTGCATGTAGTTAAGATCTTAATAGCCAGACAATCTGGCATAGTGGGTAGAGAGTTGGGTTCAAGTCCTTTCTTTAACATGTATTGAATATATGACTTGATGAAGGTCACTTAACTCCTCAGTGTAACACACAACACTCTAAAACTCTAAATATCAGAGAAGATGTTGATTTGTATTGTTAAAGAAAGTTCTCCATTTGAAGTTCCTTATACTAATAAAATCACATCTAGTGCAAAAAATTAATATTTTCTGAATTGAAATGATGAAATGATGTCCCCATTTTTTCATCTCAGTTATATTCTCAAGAATGGGAACATTTGTGGCATGCCTTAAAAATTGAATAACCAAGGCAACACAGATTCCAACTCATGGAAGATCTAAATAACCCAAGGCTTTCTCAATTGGAGAATCAATCTATTGCATACAAACTGATGACTTTAGTTCCATAATTTTGGGGGATCCAGAAACTTAATACATAAAGAAGTCATATACACTACTAGACCAAACGCACAATCAGATCCTAAGTTCCTCACCCCATTGAAAAATAGTCATGTCACTAAAAATTGGGACATTTGAAAATGAGCACTAGGATATTTTCAATTCTCTCTTTCTTCCCTCCAGTCTCAATGGAAGAGCTACCCTACTCCTTGTGAAAATTAATCTCATGCCCTTAATCCATTTCCTCACAAGCCTCTTAATGACCCAGATCCAAGAGTCATCCCTTTTCTTCCATTCATCTCTCCCTCTCCACTCCTTTCTCATCTGCTCACAATCATTCTCAGGTCTTCTCAATCCAAGCCTTTCCTAAACTCTTCTATGGCATCAGTTATTACATGAAATCCCCCTCTTCATTGCCAAATTTCCTGAAAAAATGTGCATATATAAATCCTTTTACTTTCTTGCTACTTTGTTCCTCTTTCTTTGCAATCTGATTTCTATCCAAACTCTCTACTGGAAGTCTCTCAAATATGATCAATGACCTCCTGATCACAAAGCCCTATGGCATTCTTAGGTCTCATCCTCCTTGACCTGTATACGACATTTAATAGTTTGCCACTCCATTCCTGTTTACTCTCTCCTCCCTCACTTTCAGCCAGTCAATTGGTCAGTCAACAAATTATTATATACCAAGCATTGTGTTAAGCACCAGGGATACAAAGAAAGGTAACAGATAACTTACATTCTAAGAAACAGCATGCAAATAACTATATACAAATGAGCTATATACAGGATGAACAGTAAATAATCAACTAGGCATTAGAATTAAGGGAGATCAGCAAAGGTTTCCTATAGAAACTGGAGCTTAGAAAATGCCCAGGAAGACAGGCTATGGAGATGAGAGTGGAGAGAATTTCAGGCTTAGTGGACAGATGGTAAAAATGCCCTGAGTTGGGAGATGGGGTGTCTTGTTCAAGGAATAGCAGGGAGGCCAGTGTCACTGGCTGATTACAGATCACAAAGTCTGTGGGGAATTATGAGGTGTAAGAAGACAAGAAAGGAGAGGGGAGGCAGGTTGTGAAGGGCTTTGAACACCAGAGAATCTTATATTTGGTCCTGGAGGTGACAGGGAGCCACTGGAATTTGTTGAATGGGGTAGAGGGAGGTCAGGGCGGCCTGGTCTGACCTGCACTTTACGGAGATCCCTTTTATGGCTGAGTGAAGGATGGACTGGATTGGGGACAGACAAAATAGGAAGACTATAAACAAAAAGCTATCACAATAGTCAAAGTGTAAGGTGATAAAGGCTTGCACCAGAGACATGGCAGTGCCAGAAGAGAGAAGGCAGTGTATTTGAAAGATGTTATGGGGGTAAACTATCAGGCGTTGGCAACAGATTGAATAAGGAGAGTGAGTGTGAGATGTAGAGAATGACATCTAGGTTTCAAGCCTGGGTGACTGGGAGAATGACTCCTTGCCCTCCCTAAGGTACTATCTTCAATGGTTCTCTTATTTATCTCTAAATTATGTCCCTTGATGAACTTACATACTTGCTTAGTTTCAAAACCAACCTCTATGCAGATGCCTTGAAAATCTATTATCTCCAATAAGCTCTTCTGAGCTGCAGACTTATCTCCAACTGCCTACAAGACATCTCCATCCAGATGTCTAATCTGTACCTTAAATTCCATGTGTTTAAAACCAACCTTAATATTTCCCTCCTCGCCCTTCCAAAGAAAAAGTTCTTCTCCTTCTGACTTTAGTATTTCCGTCTGTGACACCACCACCCACCTACCCAGTCTCCTATGTGCTATCAATTTGAAAATTCAATCAGTATAATTAGGTGACAGTTCAGTGGTTCAGTGGATAGAAAAATGAGCCTAGTGCAAGAAGATTTGAGTTCAAATCCACCCTCAGATACTTATTAGCGGTGTTATCTTGGACAAGTCACTTAACCCCTGTTTGCCTCAGTTTCCTCATTTGTAAAATGGGAATAATAACAGTGCCTACCTCATAGGGTTGTTGTAAAAATTAAATGAGATAATATTTGTAAAGCACTAAATATAGTGCCTGCACATAGTCAGCACTATATAAATGTTGGCTATTTTTATTATCAATTGCTATCTTTGACTCTCCCCTGTTCTTCACCTCAATCACCTCAAATATCCAATCAATTACCAAGAACTCCTCCATGGTATTGTCACATGTGTCTTCTGCTCTTTAATCATCATATTCAGGCTTTTAAAAAATATTATTATAGATCTACAACTGAAAGGGATTTTAGAAACCACCTGGTGTAGCCCCTTCATTTTATGAGGAAACTGAAGAAGGTTAAGAGACTTGCCCAAGGTCACACAAGTAGTGTCAATGGTAGAATTTGAACCCAAGTCCTCTGATGCCTATACTTTTCCCTCTACTACAGTGCTATTCTCAATTGACTGGACTGTTATGACAGCCTCCTACAGGTCTTCCTACTTCTGCTTTTTTTCTACCCTATACACCCCTGGCAGATTCATTTTCCTTAAATCTTGCCATGTCACTCCATTGCTCAAAGCCCTTTAAATAGTTCCTTACCATTTATCAAGTGAAGTTATCATTTCTTCATCTAGGATGCATGATCTTACAGATTTCCATCTTTGTCTTTGACTATTCACCTCCAGATCCTTCATACAACAACCCAACTAAACTACTCATCATCATTTAAGTAATATCCAAAGTCACACAAGTAGTAAGCATCCAAGCCGAGTGCTCATTCTGAAACTGTATTGCTCCCTCTAAGGGGTATCCACATTTCACAGGCAAAAAGGAGAAGAGAAAACGAAATCTTAAAGCCTTAAGTATTGTAAGGTCCTTGGTATGTCCTCCAGTAATTAGAACTCCATTAGTAAATATATGTGTGTGTGTATGTGTGTGTGTGTGTGTGTGTGTATCAATCTAGGCAAGGAATCTCTTACTCCTAGATATGAAGTGGGTGTGGACATCTTGCCAGTATGTTCTGTCCAAAGAAACCCAGGAACTGCTAAATTTGTAATTGGACAAATTGGCAGTGATTTGGCACCCCTAAACACACAAACACACACACTTCATGTTTAGCTTCATTCTGATTCAACCTATCTTCTAGTTTTTATTTTTTTTTGCACATAATTTAGTTGATTTCCCTTTGAATTACATTGCAATGACTAGGCTTAGACTTATCTGCCTACAGTTGTTTATACCTCTTAGATATGATGTTTCATATCCCTTTCTTTCCCTAACCTCAGACAGCACTTCCAGGGCCAGTTAGCAAATTTTGACTTCCCTGAGTATTTTAATACTACAACCACCCCCACATACCCTGACTTCTTTCCCAATTGTCATGAATTAATGCTATGAACTCCAGTGTCAGAACACCATTCTGGACACAAAGTCTCATTCCCAAGGAATACTTAGAACTTTAGCATCTAGTTCACATTACTCTCCCAAAAATATCTTCATGATTTTGCACTATCACCCATGCCTACTCTGCAATCCTGCCTTACCTTTGCCTCATAAATTCCCTCTTTTCCTTTAAGAGGTACCTCATGCATTATCTTCTAAATGAAGCCTTTCTTGATTTTCCCCTAACTGCTAATGCCCACTCTCCAAAATTACATTACATCTAACTGTTATGTATATGTTTGTGTTTATTAACTTTATATTTTTGCCCATGGGTGTGCTGGCAAATGTTTAACAATGACCAGATCTCAGGAAAAAAAAAATGTATACCTGAAACACTTCTAAATTTAATTATCATTATTAACATATTCTCCATTACTTTCTTAAGTCACTAGACAATAAATAAAGCAACAAATCAATCCCTGATTTGTAGCATCTACAGATTTCTGAGGCCTGAACTAAAAATTTAACAATTGGTTTTCTCAAATGGACTTTCTCAAACCTTCTCTTCCATTAAGATGCAGCTCCGGCACACCATTGTGTTTGTCATGTTGTATATATTTTATATGTTTCAGGATAGGTAGGTGGCGCAGTGGGTAGGACATCAGGCCTTGAGTCAGGAAGACCTATGTTCAAATTCAGCCTCACTTGCTAGCTGTGTGACCCTGGGCAAGTCACCTCACCCTGTTTGCCTCAGTTTCCTCATTTGTAAAATGAGCTGGAGAAGGTAATAGCAAACCACTCCCGTATCTATTTCAAGAAAACCCCAAATGGGCTCATGAAGAGTCAGACGTGACTAAACAACAACAAATATATTTTATATGTACTTGCAAGTTTCTTATGAGTAGGTATGATTTCATTCTTTGTCCTTGTATCCCCAGTGCTGCACTTAGTGGGTTGTTAATAGATGTTGTTCATTAGTTTAGTAAACATAAAGAAGGTTTTATTTACATATAATTAAAGAAAAAGTTTCTACCTGAACCCACAGGCAGTCAAGGAAACCCTTTTCTTCTTCCCACAGAGACACATAGTTTTTCTAATTTATAGTAAAATCCTGGGTGGTTTGAAATCACTAGGTAGTGGAGCATCCCTCTCATCTGGGGTCTCCCACCTTCCCCTTGAAGGAATTTATCACAAAACAATAAATTTGAATCTGTGAAGTGTCAAAATATAGAAGACTCAAAGCAGTACATACAGCAAGGAGGTGTGTTGTTGTTTTTTTAGAAGATTGCAACGTGCCCAAAATAACTCAAACTTCCTTTCCTCTGGCTTGGAAGCTTCCCATTATTTGGAGGGTGAAAGACTTGGAGTGATGAGGGAGTCAAATTTCCCCCTCCCTGAACAGGACCAATACAGTCAATATGATTCACAGTGCCATCAAAGGCAAAGTCTGAGGGTTTTCCTCCCTATTGTTTCACATCTAATATCCTACCAGGCTTTGAGACCAGGTCCTCTACCACAATGTTTCTCAACTATTTTATTTCCCTAAAACAACTGTACTACTGGCTCTTCTCTTATGCTTATCAGATATAATTTGAACGTGCTTCTGTGTGTGTTGAGGTAGGGAGTGTTTAGACAAGGGTTGGGGATAAAGACTTGAATGCAAAATCTCAGAGAGAGAAATAGCTTTGAGACCCTCTGGTGGGCACTAGGAGCTCTGACAGCATTCCAGCATCCTTCATTCTTTTTGAAAATGTTGTTGTCATTGATAGTAATCTTTTTTTTGTGTGCAAGTATGTCACTGAAAAGGTTATTATATCACCAGTAGTGCTTTGCAAATTTAAAAATGTCCAAAAGAAGGTAAAGGGATTCAAGGTGATATTGAGGTGGCATGATGAATAATATTTAAATGCATTTAAAGTTTACAAAGCACCTTACAGAATCTTTGATTTTGGTGTCACACAACCCTGTAAAGTGGATCCTTGCAAATAGTCTCATTCCCATAGATAAGGAAGTGATTACAAACAGTTGAGTGACTTGCCCATGGACACATGGCTAGTAAATGTCAAGGACTGAATTTGAAGCTAAGTCAAAGTGATGGCAAATCTAGTTCTTAATTCACTGCCCACACTATCAGTACAAAGGCTCGTGGAATCCTAAACTTAAATGTGGAAGAGCCCTTAGAGGTCATCCAGTGATACAGCCTCATTTTATAGGGAAGGAAACTAGGGCTCCAAGAACTTCAGGTACTTGCCCAAGGTCATATAACTAGTAAATTAGAAAACTAGAATCAGAGCCCAGGTCATTTAAGTTCAGTTCAGTGTTCTTCCCACTGCACCACACTATCTCAGGCTCCAATACATAAGTCTTAGAGTCGGTTGGACTCTCTTTGGAGTTGCCTTCATTTTTGGAGGCTACCAACACACCATTCAGAAAAATATTTCAGAAAATTCCTTCAAGGTATTAAAAATCAAGTTCAGAGTCAATGTAGTCAACAGCATTGATTAAGCACTTACCATATGCCCTGTGTTAAGCACCAAGGATACAAAGAAAGAAAGAAAAAACTCACAGTCCCTATTTTTAAGGACACTATACTCTAATGGAGAAGACAATATGCAACTAATTATGTACAAACCCCATACACACAGGATAAATTAGAGATATTCAACTGTGGGAAGACACTAACATTAAAGGGGGATAGGTTTCTTGTAGAAAGTGAAAATTTTAGTTGGGGCTTGAAGGAAGTCAAAAGGTAAAGAGGAAGAGGAAGTGAATTTCAGGCATAGATAATCAATGAAACTTCAGATTCAGGAGATGGAATACCTTGTACTAGGAACAGAAAGGAGGCCAGTGTCAATTTATCATAGAGTACATGGAGGGAAGTAAAATGTGAAAAGATTGGAAAGGTATCAAGGGAACAGATTGTAAACGGCTTAAAAATCCAAACAAAGAAGTTATATTTAATTCTGGAAGTAAGAAAGCCACTGGACTTTGCAGAATAAGGAAATGGCATAGTCAGACCTGCACTTTAAGGAAGATCAATTTGACTGACAAGTTCAAGATGGGCTGGAGTGGGGAGAGATTTGAGAAACAGAGATTAACCAAAAGGCTGCTGCAATAGTCTTGGCATGAGGTGACTAGGGCCTGTACCAAGAAGGTGACAGTATCAAAGGAGATAAGGGGACAGACACAAAAGAGAGATGTGAAAAAGTAGAACCTACAGGACTTGGCAACTGATCAGATGTGGAGGTGGTGAGAAAATGTGAGGAGTTAAGGATAGCAATGAAGTTACAAGCCTGAGTGACTAAGACAATGGTGATAATCTTGACAGCAATGAGAAAATTAGGAAGAGGGAGTGGCCTTGGAGAAAAAGATAATGAATTCAATTCTAGATGTGTCACTCTGACTTCTAAGATGTCTACAAGATATCCAGTTTGAGATTTGTAAAAAGGAGTTGTTAGATGAGAGACTAAAGGTCAGGAGAGAGGTTAGGGCTGAATAAATAAATCTGCATAGAGATGATAATTGAATCGATGGGATCTGAGACAGGAACAGAGAATGTTAAGGGACTTACACAATTAGAGACCTGGATGGAGATCTAGCAAAGGAAACAGAGGAGTAATCAGAAAGGTAAAAAGAGAATCAGGAGAGAGTAGGATCATGAAAACGAAAAATGAGAGATATCGAGGAGACAATGATTTATATTTTCAAGGCTGCAGAGAAAGAAGAAAAATGACTACTGAGAAAAGGCTATTAGATATGGCAATTAAGAGATCATTAGTAACTTTGGAGAGAGCAGTTTCAGTTGAATAATGAGATTGGAAGCCAAACTTCAGAGAGTTGAGAAAAGGAGTGAGAAGCTAGGATGTTAAAGCACTGATTGTAAATGGCTTACTCAAAGAGTTTAACCACAAAAGAGAGAAGAAATATAGGATGATAGCTAGTGGGGATAGACAGATCATGTAGGGGTTTTTGAGGATGGAGCACATCTGTAGGCAGTAAGGAAGTAGCCAGTAGACAGGTAGAGTTGAATATTAATGAGACAGCTAGAGTGATAAGGAGAGTAATCTACTGGATAAGAGAGTATGGAATGGGATCACTTGTGCAGATAGAGAACATATGATCATAGCTATAGAACTCAAAAGGACCTCAGAATCAATCTACTTTGATACATGAAGAAACTGAAACCCAGAGAGGTTGTGGCTTGCCTACAGTCACACAGGTAATGCATATCAGAGGCAGGATTTGAATATAAGTCTATGGCCCCCAGAACTAATGTTGTTTCCCTTGTCAAGTGAAAAGAGCCAAGTAAGTTCTGGTACTTACTAACTACATGACCTTGGGTAGTCACTTAACCTCCCCAAGCCTTGGTTCCTCATCTGTAAAATGAGAGGATTGAACTAGATGATCTCTAGGGCTTCTCTCCCTTCAAATCCCATAATCCTTTGAACAACCATTCTTGCTTGATATGGGGCAGCAATGTGCTCTGCCTTACGGCAGAGGGAGAAAGAGCTTCACTAGATTCTCCATATATTTTCTTGGAGGTGGCCTGGGATTGGCCCACCTACCCCTGGAGAAGCACCCAAACAGTTCTGAAAGCAACCTAAACTTCACGGAAGCAGGCTTTCAAGTATCACAGAGGCTATTGCTGCAGAATCACCATAGCAACAAATTCCCTTGGTCCTGAATCACACTTTCTCATCTTGGGTCACATATCTCAGCCTGAGCTAACAGATGCAGGAAATCTGGAGGCAGAATGTCCAGAGGAAACATTGTTCTCACCCAGTATTGGGGTTAGGGTGGCAGAGGGGGTGGCAGATAAGAGCAAAGAGAGATGCTCTCCTCACTCAGTGACAGACACCACCCTTCCACTGATTTGTGACAGTGCCAAAATAATACATTCCAAAACAGTTAGAAAAGTGACTAAATAAAAACATATGAGTTCATCTAGTATCTTTACTGGATCAAAATGCTTCCTAACATCACAAGAACTGAACCCAATGTTTCAAACATTTTATGTGTCAGCCAAACTGGCCTATTTGCTATTTCTTATAAAGAACATTCCATCTTCTGCCTTTATTATTTTTTTCTCTGTCTCTTATGCCTAAAATGTTCTCCCTCCTCACCTTTGCTACTGGGAACCTCCAGGTCCCTGACAGGCTCAATTCAAGTAAGATCTCAGTGACTCCCTCCTCTTACTTTGCTTTTGTCTACATATTCTAATTTTATTTCCAAATATAAACTATTTCTCTCTAATCAAATGTATGCCCCTTACAGGCAGAGATTTTTGTAGATACAGAATATGAATTTTTTAAATGTATACTGAATGAATAAATGATTTAATTAATAAGGGAATAAAACCTAAAACTAGACTTATAGGGACCACTGCAAATTCAATATAAATCAAGAAATAAATATAAAAAAAAGTCAGTCAATGGAAAGGCATAATTTAATTTACAGAATTCTTTGGTACACATAATTTTCAGGAACAGCTTCACTGCATGAAGCAAAGTATATCTGTACGTATTAAATCCTGGGCCAGAGGTCTTAACCTGGCGTCCATTAATTTTTTTTAATATTTTGACAAATAGTTTTCTACATAATTGATTTTCTTTATAATCTAATATTTTATTTTATACTTTAAAAAAATTCTAAGGCATCCCTAGACTTTATCAGATTTCCAAAGGGATCTCTAACACAAAAAAAAGGCTAAGAATCCCTTGACTACAGCCAGGACCATATCTGAAAGGAGTAATAGGTACAGTTCTTTAGGCAGCACATATTTTAGGCACAATAGCACTGTGGTATGGGGATAATTCATGGAAAGGATTAGTTATGATTTTCTCTATGAATGGTATCCATTCTCCTCAATTTAGCACTTATTTAGCACTCCAGAGATTTGTACCCACAATCCTAGCAGAAGGTAAGGGAATGAGGCCCTACGCCACCACCAATGTCAATGTCTCCTGCTAGATGTCCTCATCAGCAATGAAGTTCCTCACCTTACATCTCCCTCCTGGTAACCAAATAACAGAAAGGAGGAGAAAAGACAACATGTGCAATAGTAGTCTGGCCACCAAAATACTTCTTTTGGAGTGTTATTTGAACAAAGTTATTAGATTAAAGAGAATACTTCAGGATAAATTGCAAATGAGTAGACAGTAACCTCACAGATATTTTGCATTAAGCTTATGTCTCTGCTCCCCTCTCCTAACCCCTCATCTGTCTTCCTCTCTTCCACCATTTGGTATTCATTTCTTTCCATTGGTGCCCATGGTAACAGCCAGAGATAAAGCATAGCCTGGAGAAACTCTTGCAAAGATCTTGAAACATGGCATCTTGCCCACATTTTCCATCAATATAATAGCATGCACCACACAAACAATGCAGCATCATTCTAATTCTCTCCCTTTCATTTTCCACCCACTTAGGGACAGCCAAGGCCATTTGTGCAGCTTATGAGATGCCTGTCTAGTACATTTATATTCATGAACTTACTGATCAGTCTTTCATGATATTTCCAAAAATGCTTGTGCAAGAAACTTTGCTGAATTAATTTCACCACTCCCAGTTAACCCTTGCCCAAGATTGGAGCATTTGCCAGAAATCAGCTTCTTTGAGGGATGTTCCATCTGTCTGTTTATCTAATCAGAGGGGAATGTTTGAACTGGCACAATTCCTCAGGCCTTTCAAATAGATGCTGAATATTCCATGAGATTCTAACTAAGATAAATTTCTTCTGCATTTTTCAGCTAGAGTGTGAACATTGAAAAGGAAGATCATGAAATCCAAATATGAGTTTGGTTCAATGTTTTGTTTTATTTTGTTTTGTTTTGTTTTGTTTTTTTCAAATTTAAGAGCAGGCTGATTAAATTCCTGACTATCAGGTTTACCAAGCCAGAAGATCTAATTATTGATGGCACACTGGGACGTCAGAGTAGATTACAAAGCAAAGCTCATCTGTCTCTAAAATACTAAAATATGGAACACTTTAAGCATTGAAAACACAAGGGCTGATACCTTTTATGAGAATTGCAAGGTGCCCGAAACAAGTCATGTTTCCTTTTCTCTGTTGGTAAGCCCCCTTATTCTTTTGATAGTGAAATTTTTCTTTGTCTAACAATAGTGACATTTTTTTTTTTAGATTTCACTTCAGGAACAAATGAAAAGTCATTTATTAAGTGCTCACTATGCACCAAACACTGTGCTAAGTGCCAACAATACAAAGTCAAGATTGTCCCTGCCCTCAAAAATCTTATATCTAATGTTGTTCAGTCGTTTTTTCAGTCATGTCCAAATCTTCATGTCCCCTTTTGAGGTTTCTTTTTTAGCAAAGATGCTGGAGTGGCTTGCCATTTTCTTCTCCAGCTCATTTTACAGACAAGGAAACTGAGGCAAACTGGCTTAAGTCACTTGCCCATACAGCTAATGCCAGATTTGAACTCAGGAAGATAAATATTCCTCACTCTAGGCCCGGCATCCTATCCAATGGGGCACTTAGCTACCTTTATGCTAATAGAGGAAGGCAATACATAGAAGAAGGTACAATTGAAGTGTGGATAGCATGGCTCAAAGGTCCTTCGGCTTCAGTGTTAGGAAGGATGGCAAGGCCCAAGGTTTTGGAGGGTACAGCAGCAGGGTAGATAAATACAAAATCCTCATGAACTCAAAATATTTCTCAAAAACTATTGTATAATGGATCAGGACAAGGACGATTCAGCTTAGGAGTAAGTGAAGGAAGGAAAAAGAAGAAAAAAGGATAGAGCAATGAATCAAACCTGTCAGTAAGTTAGGGCATGTCTACCCTAAGCATGTAAAGACTTCCCCTGGCAGAATGGGCAGATGAGAACAATTTCTTCCAACAGTCAAGAAGGCAGCGGAAGCAGGTATTGTAGAGTGCTTAAAGTTCAGTCAGACATTGAAGACATCAAGGTCATCCACTGCATCCTGGGCCACCAGTAGTTGTCCTGGCTTTTATAATGCCACTGGACTTCAATGCCTCAGGAATAAAGAGTGAGGCTGACAACTTTGTGCAACTCTGCCTTACTTAAATCTCATTCTTGTGCAAGTCAAAACATTACCCATGATTCCATTTGTCCTCTTTGAAAAAGAAGGATGAAAAACAACAGTTGAGAAAGACAAGCTTGAGGAAGAGGAGGAGGAGGAGTAAACATTTATTAAGCAATTACCACGTGCCAGGTATTATGCTGAGCACTTTAAAAATATTATCTCATGTGATCCTCACAGAATCCCTATGAGGTGGGTGCTATTTTATCACTATTTTACAGTTGAGGAAACTGAAGCAGACAAAGGTTAAGTGACTTGCCCAGGGTCACACAGATAGTACAAGTCTGAGGCCAGATTTGAACTCAGGTCTTCCTGACTCCAAGCCTAGCACTATAAGCTAGCTAGTTGCTTCTAAGAGATTCAACCTGTTAACCAAGACTTTAATGTTCATCAGTCTTTTATCTCCATGTCATCATGCAGCTGTGAGACATGGAACACTGATGTTTCCACAGAATTAAAATTGAGGATTACCCAAAATTTAATAGAGAAATACATGTTAGGCACAAACAGCCTGTAACATGTTAAAAATAAGAAATTACAAGAGAGACATGGAATATAAAATGTCATCAAAGAAATAATAAAAAGGGGGAAAAACTGCACTGGTCACATGGTGAGGTCAAGGGAAAACCAATAGACTGACCATGTGCTTCATTGCCATTCTTGTCAGGTAAAAACAAGGAATCCCAGAAAGTTGGATGGACCCCCTTTCCAAATGTATGTGAATATATGCACAAGAGTCACATAGGATGTATAAGCATGAATGAGTTACCATCTATATCTTGGAGGGAAATCCCCCATCACTGACATCACAAATATGTTTGAGTATTTAAGCATATAGAGTTGAGTGTACCCAATCAGAATTCCCCAGCCCATCACAACTTAGAATCAAAAAAACTAGTCCATGTTTCTCCTCTATAAAAGGTAATTTAACAGAATATTGTCTATGATATTACAAAGAGATTACATGCCATGGTCTTTTCTATCAAAGACCTTTCCAGTCCAGACCAATATGTCACACACAAAAAATGTCCTTGGCAAGTTCCCAGTTATAAAAGAAATTAGAGCTGTGGACCTCCCAACAGCTGTTTGTTGAGGGTGATGACAGCTTTTTAGCACAACCCTTATCCTTCCCCCAAATTTAATTACTATTGTGCCACCTGTCCCTTCATATCAATAATCTGGAAAGAGAAAGGAATCTAATTTATGGAAGGAAAAAGTATTCTTTTTTCATATTACCTACTCCATCTGATCCTCAGTTGGCAAGACCTACAACAATTCTTATCATGACAAGGATGGAATACATCCTGGATTCTCAAAGACTATGCTAGAAGGTTAACATGTCTAAAAAGTTTTCCTAAGATTTTGCATTTTGGCTTAAGGAGTGGTTTGGTTTGTTATTCCAGAACAAAATTATGAAACCTTAATGGTAACAGTAATAATAATAAAAACAACACGCACACACACACACATATAAATACTATTTTAATGTCTCACAACTCTATGATGGAGGTAATGTATTATGTTCAGCTTACAGATAGGGAAAATGAGGGTCAGAGAGTTGAAATGATTTGCCAAAGGTCAGGTCTATGACTTGGTCTCCAAATCCAGTGGTTTTTTTGCTACAAGACTGACCATCAGGTATTTGTCTATTTGAGCAAAAAAAAATTCATAAAACTACCTACCAGAGCACAGAAGAGTTGAAGCCAGTAGCAGTTTAAAGAATGTCTACACATAAAGATGGAGAACTGGACCTCAGGTGTTAAAATACTGACATAAGTACAAAGATGACTCTTGTAGACTATGGATACATATGCAGGCTATGTGGAAAAACTTGTAAGCTATTAGGGGTCCATAAACAACATTTAAGAGACTCTTGGCCTAAACATGGAACATTGTACTACGTAGTAGAAAGTGCCTTATTCTCCAAACATCTGCTGACATGTTTTCAGGTCATTCATTTGGCCACTCTCCTAGATCTTAAAAGCAATAGTTTTCCAGAACTGGAAAAAAAAACCATAGCATCTTAACTAAAGCTGGTGTTTTTGAATATTTTGTAAATATTATTCTTTTTGGATAAATTAGTGATAATTAGGATCTGATCATTTTCTTCATGTCTTTTTCTCCTTTCCCAAATCAAGAAACCATCAAAGTTAATAAAATCATAGATGTAGAGTTGGAAGGAACCTCAGAAAACATCTAGTCCAACCCCTTCATTTTAAAAATGAGGAAACTGAGGCCCAGAGAAGTTAAGCAAGGTATGAAAATTGAGCCTCACTCAAAGGGCAATGTGGGGAAGTGCATGGTGGGCAAGAACAGGCAGCAACACATTGCAAAGAAGAAATTATGATGCAGAATAAAGGAAGTCATATAAGAAATATATGAGCAAAAAAGGAAAATGAGCCAGTCAGTCCTGAGGTAAGAAATAACCATTGGACTGTCCAGGTGCTACAAAGGGAAAGAGAAAGGGAGAGAGAAAGAGGGAGTTGGGGGGGGGAAGACACCAAGTACATTGAATAATTCCCGCTAATGTGAACTTCCAAAACAATCAGGACAAGTATCTCATAGAATAAGTAGGGATGAATGACTAGCAAAATGCATTACTAGGAAAAATACCCACTACAGCGCAATGTCAGATCCATTTGACTAAGTTTTGATGAACATCTATAAAAATACAAAATTCTCAAATGAACAAAGCCAAATGTGGAGATCTTAGGCAACCTAATCTCACAAAGAGAAATTAATCAAGTTACAAATATACTACCAAAGAAAAGAATTCCTTGTATATGTGGATTTACAAATGAATTCTAGCAGAAAGAATACAATAAACCAATATTAATAGTTAATGTTAACATAAAATATTTAAATAGAATTTTAGAAAATAAATCATATTCATATAGTAATAAAAATGATTATGAACAAGTTTGAATTATTTCATAGATGTATTTCATAGATTGTTCAACACTAGCAAAATAATTAGCATGATTAATCACTAAGACAGAGAAAAATTATCTCAATAATACACTAAAATTCTTCTGAAAAATATAGCACTCATTTGAGTTTTAGAAAATTTTTTCTGACATAGGCATGAATGAATCCTTTTTTTATACAATCAAATGTATCTAAATCCAGAGCCAAGAGGTAGCATTTTTTGTAATACAAAAATATTGAGCCAAACATGATGACACAGAATTTTGTTATTTTAATGTAAGTAAGTACATCTATTTTTATACAATAACACCTTCCTTCTAGTAATTGAATACTTTTAAAAAATCTTCTCCCCTTCACAACTGAGATAAAAACTTTTATTTGGAAAACCATCCATTTTTAATATGTTTAGTTAGAGGGAGTGGAGAATCCATATTGTTCAACTGATCTATTTCTCCATTTTGTACCTAATACCAGATAATTTTTGATAATAATCACTTTGTGATATGTCCCAAAGTCTAACAGTACATGATCTCTCTCATCTTTCCTCTTCATTGTGTCCCTTGATATTCCTACCCACTAATTTTTTCATGGAAATTTCATTGTAATTTAGTCTAGGTGAATTTTTTTTTTCACAAAAAGACCTTTGGCATTTTGACTGCTTTGCATTAAATATGAGAATGGGGAATATTGTCATCTTTACTATTTTAGTTTGATCCGTCTGTGAACCCAAAATGTCCCTTCAGTTGTTTAGGACGTTCTCAATTTTGATCAATATAAGTTTTATAGCTCTCCTTATACAAGCGTATGCCTAGGTTAATTGATTTTCTTATGTATGATTGTTGAAAAACAGTTTGACCTCATTAATAACCATGGTGAATCATATGAACCAAATAACTTTCAATTTGGAAAACTATCAATTTGGCAAAAAAAAAGTAATGGAACTCAAATCCAGCAAGGTCTGGAAAAAAGTATACTCCTTCATTATTGATGAAATTGTAAACTTGTAAAAATAAATTGTCAGTATACTGATAGTATGCAGTAAAATTTACAAAAAAATAATCATAACCTTTGAGCAAATAATTTCCTTTTGGGGAACATGTACTGGAAGTATCATTAGCAATAAACATAAAAAACCTATCTTTTCCAAAATATTTCATAGCAGCCTTATATGTAATTCTTTCAAAACAGAAGCAATCTAACTATCCAGCATTAGGGGAATAGCTAAATAAATTACAGTGCATTAACATAATGGAATATTATAATACAATTAAAACTAAAATGTATGATGGACACAAAAAGATCTACCGAAAAGTTTGGGGAAAAAGTAGAAACAAAAAATAAAACACATTAACAGCAATCATATGAGGAAAAATGACTGAACAATTAAAGGACAGAGTATGCTGATGATGATTAGTTAAAGAGACTAAAAAGTCATATTTTATATATTGAAATTTGTCAATTTGGATGTAAATAGTTGTTAAGCTAGTTCAGTTGTACATATTGATATTTAATGGCAGGTTTCTAATAAAACACACTAATTTTTAAAAGGTAAACATAGGCAAAAACATGCAAAATTATTCTGTGATGTCTGTTTTACTTAGATGTGACAGTTTTACTTAGAAAAATTGATAGAATATATGAAGTGACATGATTAATAGCTTCCATAAAGTAGCAATCTACAAAATAAATACACAAAAGCAACTAATACTTGTATATATTACTAATAAAAATCAGGAAGTCATAATAGAAAGATGAACTGAATTCCAAGTAACTATAAAGTACACAAAATACTCTGAAGACACAGGATTTATATAAGTATTTTATATTTTATATGTAAATATAAACATAAAACCATCTTAGAGAAATAAAGGAATACTTCAATTATTATAGAAATATTCAGTGTTCATGCCTAGCCTATACCAATATGATTCTAAAAAATGCCACCTAAATTTATATAAATTTACTATTATGCCAATTCAACTACCCAGGAGCTTCTTTAGGAAACTAAACAAAATAATATGAAAATCTCTTTGCAGGAACAAACGGTCAAGAATTTTTAGAGAAATACATGTATACTCATGTATTTGAAAGAGAAAAAAATTGAGAGAAATAATGTATACTCATGTATTTGAGAGAAACAAGGAGAATGTAGGTGTTCCATATTACTCTATTTCAAATTGTAAACCAAGAACTATTTCAAGTTCAACTATTATAAACCATGAACTATTTCAAGAAATATTTATTACTTCATAAAATAGAAAAGTAATATAGTGAAATAGACTAGATAAGGAAGACCCAGAAACAAATGAACAAAGTAGTCCTATGTTCAATAAATCCAAGAACACAAAATACTGGGGTGGAGGGAATTCCTTGTTTGGTAAGAACTTCTAAGAAAACTAGAAAGCATTTTGGCAGAAAATAGGTTAGACTACCATGTTACATAATAAAATACAAGAAGTTCTGAATAGGTAAGCAAACTAAACATAAAAATCACATCATAAAAGTTTTTAAAAATGAGAATGGAAGGTTACATCTTTCACATCTGTGGTTAGGGGAAAATTCATAACCAGACTAGGGATAGAATAGATGGTAAAAGATAAAGTAGACAATTTTGACTGTATAAAATTAAAAAGATTTTACCTGAACAAAAGTATTACAGTTACAATAAGAGAAGCTGTGGACTGGGAAAAATATTCGTATCAAATATACCTGATAAAAATCTGACATGCAAAAGCTATAGGAAATTTTCACAGCTATATAGACAGCCATTTTCCCAATAGATAAAGAGTAAAAAGATATGAATAAATGGTTTTCAAAAGAAAAAGAACACAACCTTTCATCAACGTGAAAAAATGCTTCAAGTCCATAAATAACAAACCGTAAATAATAAAACAGCTCACACCCATCAACTTGTTAACAATACTAAAAGGTGAAATAGTTAATGTTGGAGGAGCTATGGGAAGAGAGCAGAAGTGCACTATCAATGAAGCTATGAATTGGTATAAATATCTGAAAAAGAACTGATTGAAATTATGCAAAAAAAAACTTGTTAAAGTCTTCTTACTCTCTGACCCAGTTATACTACGACTACTAGGTTTATGCTCCAAATTCAATGACAGAAGGAAAGCACCATAAGTATCAAAATATTCAGAGCAACACTTTTTGTAATAGCAAAAAGCTGTATGTAAAGTATTTGCCATTAATTGGGGAATAGCTCAACAAATTGTTATATGTGAATATAATGAAACATTATTTCATTATAAAAATTATGAATATGAAGAGTTCAGAAGAACATGGGAAGATTTGTAGGAACAGATGCAGAGGAAAGAAGACAAAGCCAGAACATTGATAACTATAATAACCTAATAACCATCCTATAAGATGGCAGAATCCGAATCAAATATGAGGACCTATGTTATTTCCAAATAAATAATTCTAAAACTCACTTTCATTTAATGCCTCAGTTAAGAAATTATAGAGCTTAATGTTGCATGTATACTCAGGCATACTTGTTCTACCAGTTGGTTTTGCTTAGCTTTTATTGAAGTGAAGGTACTATGGGAGAGTGAGTACAGGGAGAGAGAAGAGATTGTTCTATCAAAGCAAAATGCATCAATGGAAACATTTTAAAAGGTTTTCAGTGGAATACAAGTTCCACATGAGTCAATAGTTTGATATGGCACTCAATAAAGCTAAAATGGTCCAAGGCCACAACAGTAGAGGCAGAAGCAGAGTGTTCAAGACTACAAAGGTCAGAGTATGAAAGTACTTCACTTTGGTCAGACCATTTTGGAAGATTGAGTTCTGTTTTGTGTATAGCACATTCAGAAGGACATTGACATGCTCAATCATGTCTAGAGGAGAGCAATCATAAAGGTGTAAGGATCTCTACTTCATGCCATTTGAGAAACAGAAAAAGAAACTGAGGGTATTTTAGCCTGCAGCAGAGAAGACTTACAAGAGAACATAACAGCTAACCTCTAGTGTATAGAGGGCAGTCATGAGAAAGAGAGATTAAACTTGTTCTTCATGGCCCTAAACAGAAGAACATCAGTAGGATTTGCATAAAGGCCAATTTAAACTTGAAGGAAGGAAAACCTTCAGAATAATTAGAGCTAACCAAAAGCAGAATGAGTTGTGGTGGGAAGGAATGGGTTTGTTCTCACTGGAGATTTTTCAGCAAAGGCTACATGTCCACTTATTGGTTATCAATCAGTCAGTCAACTAGGATTGATTATTTTTTATTTTTTTTTTACATTTTTCTTTATAGTTTTGAGTTCCAAATTCCATCCTTCCCTCCCCCCTCTCTGAGATGGTAAGCAATCAGATACAGGTTATATGTGTGCAATTATGTAAAACATTTCCAGATTAGTCATTTTGTATAAGAAGACTCAAATAAAAGAAAAAAAAAGAAAGTGAAAAATAGCATGCTTCAGTCTGTATTCAGTCAGTATCAGTTCTTTCTCTGGAAGTAGATAGTATTTCATCATTAGTCCTTTAGGATTAGTCAACTTGGATTTATTAAACACTTTGTTCCAGGCACTGTGCTAAGTGCTATGGGTACAAAGAAAGGCAAACAATAGTCCCTCAAGAAGTTCACAATCTAATGGGCAATATGTGGTAGGGGGCATTCATGTTCAAGTGCATATTTGATCAAATGGCCCCTGAGGTCCCTTGATTCTCCAATTCTAAAGCTGTTAAATTGGAGGATATAGGTATAGAGTACTTGCTTTATTGAATGATTTTTCCACTTACCTCCTAAATGGAACCTTGAAAAGGGATGATGGGAGGTGGGAAATATTGACATGCATACATTTGCTATTTATGACAAAGATAATAGTTTATGTTAATAAACTAAAAAGTTCACTAATCAGATAGGGCCAGTAACATGCTAACTATGTCAATTGTCAATCCAGTTGGATTTTTGCTCAAGGTTTCACTCTGTACCAAGGAAAGTGTCTACCTTCTCCACTCAGTTAAGGCTGTTAGTTGGACAGACTCCTTAATGTGCATTACACCTGTAGTCTTTGGTGGATCCTGAATTTCCAAACACACCTCAGATTATGTCATATCGCAAACCCAATATGACAAGAGCTAGTTGTCTTCCATGAAGTGGTGAAGCACATACTTGGGTGTCTGGATAACATATGGTGCAGTGTCACAGGTCAGTCTAGAAGCTATGTTTTCAGGAATTTTTTTTGCTGGCCTTGATAATCAGCTCAAGGATCCAGGGTCCAAGTTAAAACAACAGGCTAACTGAATAAGTTACCCTTTCATACAGTGTACAGCAGCATGAGATAGCAAAAGTTACAGCCCTAAATGAAAGTATTTAGCATTACAAAGTTGAGCCTTTTAGTATCATAAGGTACAGAAAAGCATTAGAGAGTGTTCTGATGATTATAGGGTGTTGTATTTCTCTAATGGGAGCTCTCAAATGAGAACATGCTCTTGCAATCATGTCACAAACAGCCCCAGGGACTAATTGAGAAAACTGGCCTTTCTCCCTTCTTTGCAGAGGTAGACGACTGACTATGGGTGTGGTGTATTTCATGTTCTGTCAGACACAATTGATGTTTTGATTAGTTTTACTTAATGGATTTTTTTACCTTTCTCTTGTTGCATGTCCGTTACAAGAAACCATTTGTTGAGTAGACAAATGAGATTTTCAAAACAAAAGACATCAATATTTTTTTATTTGAAGCAGTATTTTTTGACTGAGAATTCACTAGTTTCAGAAAGATTACTCTGAAGCCTATATGAAAAAAATTGGAAATAAAATATAAGTATTGCTCTCTAATTGGTTGCAAATTACAACTTTGCAAAAGGTTTTGACTACTATCTCAGTAAGGGGAACTGGTTCTGATTGGAGGCTACCTGAAACAAAAGTAAATATGAGATTAGGAAAAGTAGATTTAATAGATAGGGGTTCCCCTAGTCACTGTTAGAGAGGACACATAAGTGGTACCCCCCTGTTTTCCAAGGAAACAATATAACTGGCTGGTTTGCTAATAAATGGATTATTTACAGGAAAAGTTAAGGATAGTAATTCTCAGATGCTACCTTTAATGAGACCCCTTCCATGGTTTTGGTTTTGGTCTTGATTTTATTTTCATCTGGAAATCCTACTTAAATGGGAGATGATAAAACACCAATATTCTCTCCTCTGGAGAATGTTTTTGAGGATGTTAATAGTGGCAGAAATGGAATGTATATTTAAACTGTAAATAGAATTTAAAAGCCTCTAAAAATGGTTGAAGAAAGCTTTCTCTTCTACTTTTCTATTTTGTTATGATCTTATTTACTTTTTATTTTTTTACTTGAACTCTTTCTGTATTTCTGTATAATTTCAAGTTATTTCCACCAGGAGAAAATTCCAGCTAATTAGACACCCATAACTAGCAGCCCTCAAAGGCAGGATGGCAATGGACCCAGGAGCACAGGGTGTTGCCACGGTCCAGATTGCCATTACCCAGTACCCACCTGACTCCACTCCACACCACAGGCTGTTTGCCAATTTGGCCCTCACAAATCAATGTCCCTAATGTTGAATGAGGCCCTTCCCCAAATTGTAGAGTAAATAATAACAACTTGTAATACTGGAATTTATATAGTGCTCTCACAAATATGCAACCATGCTTATATTCCACTGCAAGGGACAAGCCTTGCCATCTCATTGCAGGTTAACTACATCAGACTCCTTTTACCTTTCCAAGCCTGAAAGCATGCACTCCACTTTTTGCTACTTATCCTAATTATGAATATGCCTAGTCCAGGATTTACCAGTGAATGTCTTGAACTGGATTAATTTCTCCTCAATGAGATATCAGACTGGATTATTTCTGATAAGGACTTCCACACTTTGCAAGCCAGGAGGTGCAATCTGGGTCAATAGCCTGCAATTAGCTAATCCTTATCTCCCAGAAAAAAGCAGGCTTTACAGAAAGGAGAATTGAACTGTTGAAATGCTAGCCTCCAACTGCATGATAAATTGTGTCCTCATTTCACCAAGGCAAGCTCTCACTTGCCTTGCCAACCTCTCTAAGGCACCAACCCCTATATTATTACCTGGCAAGAGAAAGGATGAAATTGGTAAGGAAAGGGTGGAGAAGGTGGATATAAGGACTCCGCTGGTATCCTTGACCACTTCTTTAAACAAAAATGAGAAGCAGAATCAAAATCACAGAATTTCAGAGCTAGGTTGGTTGGAGACCATTATGCTTAAGAAGCTGAAGAAGAATTCCTATTCCAGAATACCCGATAAGCCATCAGGTCATCCAGCCTTTGTTGTATAACTTATTGTGAAGTGGAGCCACTGCCTCTGAGGCAACACTTTGGGATAGAGCTAATGAGCTAGTGAGTTTACTCTGACTTAGAGTCAAATGTTTACCCCTTTAATATAGTTACCCAGCTCTTAGTTCTTCCTCCTGAAGACAAATATAACACAACCTTATAAGCAGTTGAAAGCAGTTATCACGTTCACCTAGCAGTCCTCTCTTCTCCAAAACATCTCCAACTACTTTAACCAACTTTAACATATGGTCCTTCAACACTTGGGTTGAACAACACCCCAGTGTATACTCACCAGCTTATCCATGTACTACCCAAACTGTGGTGCCCAGAACTTAAGACAACATTCCAAGTGTGGGGCAGAGTAAAGTGAAACTATCAACCTCTCTATTCCTGGAAGCTATGCTTCTTTCAATGCAACCCAAGATTGCATTAGCAATTTGACCTTATAATCCATTAAAAAAGCCGGACCTTTCTTCAGACAAACAGCTTTCTAACCATACATGCCTGTGAAGTCAACTTCTTGAATGCATGTGCAATAGTTCACCATTTATCCCTATTTTACCTCATTAGAATTAGTCTGATTTTCTAATTCAATGAGATTTTTTTTGGATACTGACTTTTATCCAGTAGTTCAGCTATGTCTTCAGTTTTGTGCCATTTACAAATTTGATGAAAAAGCATCTACGCCTTTATACAAGTAATTGATAAAATTGGTAGGCAGCTCAGGACTCACCAGAGATTCCTAGGGCACCTCAATGAAGACTTCCATCCAAGTCTATATGGAACTTTTAAAAATTGTCATTGAGTAAGTTATTCAACCAATTCTAAATACATTTAATTCTACTATTATCAAGTGAATGTTCCTTGTGGGTTGTTGTTGTTTTCCACTGTTTTCAAAGAGGACCAATGACAATGAGTTGGATTTAAATCAGGCAGAGCTGCACAAAGTTGTCAGCCTCACTCTTTCTTTCAGAGCTATCTAAGGTCAGTGGCAAGACAAAAGTCAAGATGGCTGGCAATGGCCCAGGATGCAGTGGGTAACCTTGGTGTCATTGATGTCTGACCACAGTACCTTCTTCATCGGCCTTCATGGCTGTTAGAACAAATTGTACTCATATGCTCATTCCAACTGAGGGAAGTCTTCATGTGCTTAGAGTAGAGACACCCCCCCAATGCACCAATGAGTCTGAGGCTTGTTGGTTACTCTCAACATGGTTTAGCCTGTCTGCTAGACAGTTTTACCAGGGTATGTTCACTGAGCACATTACACCTTCTTGGAGCCACAAGTGAGAGTTGGGCGATAGGTGGACACTAAGGGTACATGAGCAGACTTGAAAAGGGCTTAGCAAGCTCTCACACCAAAGGTGCTAATCCTCCATGAATAACACCCCAGCTGGGTACTACCTACAGAAGATAAGTAGGTCTGTCTAGCAGCCCAGGGGACTATGGCTCTGAGAAAAGTCATTGACCCTAATTATGAGGGAAAAATTATAGTGATAAATTCAAAATCTAAGAGATAAGTTCATTTTAGTAGCACAGGAGTGACTAATTGCTCAAGAGTACTGGATCTAGAAAAAGAGTACCTGGGTTCAAATCCTGTATCTACCATTTACAACTTATATGAACTCAAGTATGTCAATTAACCTCTGGGCCTCAGTTTCCTCATTTGTAAAAGGAAAGAATTTAACTATATGGCTTCTAGCTCCAAATCTATGATTTTCTGATACTATTGTTTTTCAGATACCATTTCTTATAAATTTGAATATACGTTGTCATAAGAATACATGTAAACAAGGAGCAACTAGGTAACACAGTGGATAAAGTGCCAGATCTGGAGTCAGGAAGACATCTTTCTGAGTTCAAATCTGGCTTCAGACACTAGCTGTGTGACCCTGGGTATGTCATTTAGTCTCATTTGCCTCAGTTCCTTTATCTGTAAAATGAGCTGAAGAAGGAAATGGCAAACCACTCCAGTATCTTTGCCAAGAAAACCTCAAATGGGGTCATGAAAAGTAGGACACAACTGAACAACAACAGAACAAGGATTTGAGAAAAGCAAGAGGTAACAAAATGTAATAAACAGAATACTGGACTTGAAATTGAGATGACCTTGGTTTAAATCCTGGTTCTGACACACTTTATCCTCCAATGTTACTTTATATCTGCTTTAGTCGGTCAGTAAATAAACATTCATAAAGTGCCTATGATACGCCAGACAATGTGCTAAGAGCTGGGGATATAAAAGAAGGCAAAATACAGTCTTTGCTCTTAAGGAGCTCACTGTCTGACAAATGAAGGAGGCAAATAAAATGGATATCATCAACAGAGAGAAGGCACTAGAATGAAGAGGGTTCAGGAAAAGCTTCCTATAGAAGGTGGGACTTTAGCTCAGACTTGAAGAAAGCCAAAGAAGCCATGAGGCAGAAATGAGGAAGGAAAGCATTCCAGAAATGGGGGAGCAGGGAGGGCTGCCCAAGAAAATGCACAATCAATAGAAGGAGTGAAGCTAATGTCACTGGCTTGTAGGCTAAGGTGGGTTGGGGGTGGAGGGGCATAGGGTAAGATATAAGAAGACTGGAAAGGTAGGAGTGTGCCAGGTTATAAGGTTTTTGAATGCCGGAGGATTTTGTATTTGATCCTGGCCAACAGAGTACTGAATAGGAAGTAACATGGTCAGACCTGCACTTTAGGCAGACCACTTTGACAGATGAATAAAGGATGAATTGGAGTAGAGAGAGAGATGTGGCAGGTAGACCAACCAGAAGGCTACTCCAATAATCCAACCATGAATATCTACACCAGGGTTGTAGCAGTGTTAGAGGAGAGAAAAGGGTTGGATAAAAGAAATTTTATGAAGGGAAAATCAACAGGCTATGGAAATGCCATACCACCAAAGTGTTGAAAACCAATATTCCTATGTATCATCAAACCAAAGATTTTTGTTGTTGTTCAGTTGTTTCAGTCTTGTCCAACTCTTTTGGACATGAACTCATGAAAATAAGTCTTCTTGATTCCAAACCAAATGCTTTATCCACTGTGCTACCTACATATGGTCAGAAGATCTGGGTTCAAGTTATGACCCCAAAATTTATCAGATTCATGACTAGGCAAATCATCCCTTTCTTTGAGGCTCCACGAACTGATCCATAAAATATGAATAATAATACTCACATTACCTATTTCAAAGAGCTATTGTGAGTAAAAGCCTTGTAATCCACAAAGAGCCACCTTAATGAGAGCTAGTGCTATTTAAACTAATTTTAATATTAATAACATCTGCTTTCATATTGTCAGCGTAGCAAGTTTCAGTCAACATACAAACACATTTCTGGAAGAGGCAATGAAATGTGAGTCAATAATCAATCAATAAATATTTATGAAGTACTAACTATATGCCAAACACTGTGCTGGGTATGCTGGATATACAAATATAGACTTCAAACAGTTCTTGCCACTGAGAAATTTACATTGATAAAAATCAATCATACACTTAGACCTCCCCTCCCCTACTTGCAAGACAAGGAAACTGAGGCTCATGACTTGACCAGATCAGGTAAACAACTGGTGAGTGTCAGAGCCAGAATTTGAACGTTGATCCTTCTGTCCAGTGTCCTATCCACTATGCCATATTGCCTCTCAAGATAACATATATAAACATATGTAATGTTGTTAGAGGGTGGTAATAGCATCTAGGAGCATCAGAAATGATCCCATGTAGGTGAAGATATGCATGAGCTGAACTTTGAAGGAAACCAGGGATTCTAAGAAACAGAGTTAGATGGATGGAGAAATATGGTAATGAACTTTAATGTGATCCTAAACACAAAAATTATAATATATGTTGTTATTGGTTAAGAGTCCCACTGTTTTCTTTTATCTAACCAATATCAATGGACACAAATAAACTGTCCCCAACAGTACGTGATCATTACAAATAAATGGTTGGAAAGTTCTTTCTATATATTATTTAGCATTCATATGCCTCTTGTATAAATCATCACCTCAAATTTCATTTGTTAAAAGAGGCATCTATATTTGGCAAGATTTAAGTTTCTGTTCCTAATTACTGAGCAAGCATGAAATCCACTCTAAACAATGATTGGCACCTAATTTACAAGAGCTCTAGCATTTTCCTAGCTATAACATTTTATGCTAGTATTGACAGTTCTTTTTCATTCTCTCTGTCATGGGAAAGTCACAAAAGGTTAGATACGTACAGTGAATAGCAAAAGAGTTTCAGGGAACTAGACAACCAACTTGGTTTCTGCTATCAAAAAAATAAGCAGATCTTTAAAACAAAGAAAAAAAACAGGAGTAGTTTATATTCACTGTCACCACTCACTACACTCACTGATGTATTTAAAGTTAGTGTACTACAAGTAGTTAGGTGCAAGTAAAGAATATGGCATTCTGTTGTGAAGCAATACCAAACCCAAAGGAAAAGAGATCCTAGATTATTCTTTACAAGTATTTTATCTGCCAGTAGAACTATAGGGAGACTGCAGGGTATAATGCAGGAGTGGGGAACCTGCGGCCTCAAGGCCACATGAGGTCCTCTGGAACAAATTTGTTCTGTGAAGTTTGGATTGTCAAAGGGCCGCACTTGAAGATCTAGAGGGTCACATGTGGCCTCGAGGCCACAGGTTCTCCACCCCTGGTATAATGGATAGAAAGCTGGCCTTGAAGTGAGGAAGATTCGGGCTGAAGACACCACTCTGACACACCCTAAGTTACCATGAACAAGTCACTTAACCCCTCAATGCCCCATGGTCATACTCAAAGACTATGTGAAGTTGCAGTAGAATTTCTGACATCATGCATCCAAGCAAGCATTTAGCAGACACTGCACCAGGCACTGGGGATACACATACAAAGACTGAAGCAATCTCTACTTTCTAGGAGTTTGGAAATAGGAACAGATAAGCTCATATCCTACCTCAGACACTAAATATCTAAGTGAACTTGGGCAAATCACTTAACTTCTCTGTTATTCAGTTTCTTCACCTCCAAAATGGGAGTAGTAACAGCACCTATCTCATAAATAGTTGTGAGAATCAAATGTGATAATACATGTAAAGCACTTAATAAACCTTAAAGTACTATACAAATGCTAGTTGCTATCATTATTTGGAGGGGCAGCTAGGTGGCACAGTGCATAGAGCTCTGGCCCTGGAGTCAAGAGGACCTAAGTTCAAATCTAGTCTCAGACCCTTACTAGCTGTGTGACCCTGGGCAAGTCACTTAACTCTATTTGCCTCAGTTCCCTGATCTGTAAAATGAGCTGGAGAAGGAAATGGCAAACCACTCCAGCATCTTTGCCAAGAAAACCCCAAATAGAGTCACAAAGAGTCAGACACAACTGAAATGACTCAACAACAAAATCATTATTTGAAGGGAGGAGATCACACACATGTATAAGCACATACAAAATAAATGCAAGCTAGTTAAACACACCGTAGTTAAGCAAAAGGAGCCCTACCAACTGAGCAATGCTACATGGCTGAAACGAAGGTAGAGTCAGAAAGACCAATTCAAATCCAGCCTCCAACACTTACTAGTTGTAAGACTTCAGGCAAGTAATTTAATTTCTGTCTGTCTCAGTTTCCTCATCTGTAAAATGGGGATAATAACAGCGTCTATCTCCCAAAGTAGCTATTAGGATAAAATCAAATAATATTAATTCAGTACTTTGCAAATATTAGTGCACTATATAAATGTTAACTAGCTGTTATCCATAGCCTTCCTGTCCTAGAATCAATATGACATGAGTTCTGAATTGATTCTTGTCATTTGATAGGTATTTCTCCACTGACAAAACCCTTTGCAAATCTTAAAGTGTTATATAAATTATACAATTATTGTTGTTTTTATTCTTGTTATTGTTGTTATTTCTTTATGACCAAGGACATGTAGACTAGGTCTATGGTCTTAAAGGTAAAAAGATAAGTGGCCAATATGGTATGTGAAACCACCACCCACAAAGTTCCCATTGGTATCCAATGGTTTAACTAGGAAAGACTTAATAATAAAAGCTAGCATTTATATAATGATTTAATATTTTCAAGCAGATTTACATATTTTATCCTATTATAATCTTCTCAAAAGCCCTGTACCATTCTTATCTCCATTTTACAGATGAAAAAAACTGAGAGTCAGAAAGGTTAAGAGCAACATAGCTAGTAAGAGCCTGAGGTGGAGATCAAACCCAGAGGGACTGAAAGTTCAGCACTGTAATTCACTATGACATGTAGGATACACAAATTCTCTTACAAAACGTTGGATTCCCAAAAAGAAAATAGAAAGATGAGATGAATAGTTTGAACATCCTTTTTAGCCTAGTACCTGGTTTCCTTCAGGGTTGACTCTGTAGACATCAGCCAATCTACATGGATGAGTGAATTTCAGGAAATGGAGTCAAGGGTAGAATTGGGTCCTTTGAGGTTCAATCTATCATTGTAAACTTATTAACTTCCTGTGTTCTTCTTACCTAATCGAGAAGAGTTTAAAAACATTGCTTCCCCAGGAGGTTCATTCTTCTCAAGATTCGTCTGTGCCTCATGGTCAGCCATCCTCAGAAATCCAGTTTCCTTCAGTTTCAAAGCATTTCACTGGTCCTTTAAAACAAGCTGTCTCTTTGTATAAACCTGAAGTTTATGTCTTCCAGCATGGAAAGCAGGGAGAACATTAGTAAGGCTTCATGTCTAACACAGAAAACACTAAAAAAAAATGTGTCTGTTATTTCAAAAATGAGATGAAAAAGGAGACCACATTTCAGTTTACCATTCATATGTGATTTACTATATTTCCACCTCCACTCCCCATCCTAGACAGCAGCCTTCTTATCCTGGATATGCCTCAGGCTTCTAATTGCCACATCCTGCTTTGGATCACCATTTCATGAAAGGCCTCAACTACATTCATTTCACCCCCAACCCACTGTCTGGATTTGTCTACCTCTCTCCCACCTCTACCTCAAATTTCTATTCTCCAAGAATGTAAATTTATTGTTTGTCAGTATTTGTATTCTCAGAATTTAACACAGTGCCTGGAATAGTAATTGTTTAATAAATGTTCTATCTGTCGATCAACTAGGATCCTACCTACCATGTTTTTTGCCCTACAACAATGAATTAAATAACAGGACTCTAGTAAAAACCTGTTATATTAAAGTATCACATGAAAAGCAGTTAAGTGGATATATGCAGTCCTGGGCCACTCTGCTCCACTGGCCAGTCATCACCTTGTGGTTAGGTTAATCTCCTACAAAGAGCATCTCTGGTACTCAGCTTTTTCTCAGAAAGTAGATACCTCGTCTTTTCTGCAAACGTACTCAAAATCTTTCCAGTTTAGTAGTATCTCCCAGAGGTTGGGCTTTGAAGATGTAGCTTTCCAGAACACCTCCACATCACAAGGAGGGATTAAGGTAGTTCTTCAGAAAATTCAAGAAAACTAAAAGCTTAAAGTTAGTTTCTATAGGCTAACATGATCCTGGGTCAGCTCACTAGAGACCCACCCATGTATACATAGTCTAGAGTTTACTTCGACAGGGATCCTCATCCATTGAAAATTCTCAACCAATACTCAAACAAGAGATAATTTTTGTTTTGAACTTTGTTACTGAAAACCTAAGATGTATTAGTCTCTCTGCCAAGTACTGTAGAGTTAATATAATTGAACTTCTCTTTAATAACTCAGGATCCTACAGTGTCTTAGGTTCTCATTCTGAATATTAAAGATCAGAATGCAGAAAAATCTTATAGACACAATGGGAGCATTTATATTGATTCGTGGTCATGTTTTATTTTTTATCATTGTTGCACTAAATCCTGGCTCTCAGCTTGTTTGTGGCACTCTTAAGAATGTCGTTTATTCCTACCCCACAAATTGTTTTGCCTATCTGAAGAATGAACTGGGCTGTCTATAAGAAATTGCAGAGCTTCTTCAATGTCCTCAAAATCCTCTCTGAAATGAAGATCCATCTTTTATACCAATATTCTACAGTATTGTTTTATAGCTGTGAATCATAAAGCACTAGTCTTCAAAAAGTTCAAACTGAGTATCATTCAGCTGGCAAAGAACAGCCACAGAGTGGGTGTAAGTAGGCTTCAATATATAACTGATGAGGAGTCATGAAGAACAAGGGAAAGGATGGCATTAAAGAGGGATGGAATGAGTATGCTCTGGCTCTTCTCTCAGGGCCAGCGTGGCTACATCTGCTCTTAAGAGTATGTGGATATACTTTCTTTACTGCCATTTGCTCAAATTCCCACTGGCCATGTTCCCCCCATTTGTTAGGAGCTAATGACTAGCAACTCCAAATCTATTTAACCAGCTAACATTAAATTCCCTTTTACAAAAGGATATTTAGTTCAAAAAACAAACATACACAGATTTCCAGCATCTCAGGAACATAATCTCCTCCCTATATCGCACCAGTCTAGGATGTGAGGGAAAGAATGAGGTTGAAAACTTAGCTCATAGTTACTGCATTCCATTGATCCTATGTAGCAACTTCATGTCCAGATATGGTGTGACTACTGAATAACCCTGTGTCTCAGCTACTACTGAGCTGAGCTTCTGAATATCACTTCCAGAAGTCACCCCTTGTTCCTCGTGGCATTACTACTATGCCCCTGCCAAACCCAGATTTTGGAACAATAGGATGCCAAGGAGTCCTCTGGACTTTTTAAATTCCTAGGTCATAAGCTCCACTCCCTATAGCTGTCACCAAGTTTTCCCAAGGGTGCTTAGGCAAAGATGAGGCTGAAGTTGACAGGCCTTTTTGAATGGCTCTGTAGCCAAATAGCCTCCTCTTCATGTTTTAGTTGATTAGAACCAATTATCAAATGTCTACACAAGTTCTTTAGTCTGTCTTTCCAAGGCATTTCCCTTACACATTTCACATTTGTCTGGGAAGCTATTCCCTAATGACCTCTCCATGGAGAGATGTCATTTTCTCTTTACCATCTTCTACATGGAGACAATATGAAAGTCATTTTTGGCATTAGTCAGACTCCAATTACAAATGTAAGTCAATTACATGAATTGATACAAAGTGAGCAGAACCAGGACAACATTATACACAGTAACAGCAACATTGTGTGATGACTGACTTAGCTCTTCTCAGCAATACAATGATCCAAGACAATTCCAAAAGACTGATGATGGAAAATGCTATCCACATTCAGAGAAAGAAGTGGTGGAGTCTGAATGCAGATCAAAGCATACTATTTTCACTTTATTTCTGTGGGTTTTTTTTTTCCTTTTCCAAACTGTTTCTTCTTTCACAACATGACTAAGATATGTTTTACATGATTGCACATATCTAACCTATATCAAATTGCCTACCATCTTAGGGAGAAAGGAAGGAAGAAAAGGAGGGAGAAATTTTGGAACTCAAATTTTTATTTTAAAAAGTGAATGTTAAAAATTGTTTTTACATGTAATTGTAAAAAATAAAATACTATTAAAAATAAATGTCAGTCAAAAAATGAGATAGATTGATCACATAGTGAGAGTAAGTGATAACTGCTGGACTACCCATTGTTAGCCTCAAGATCTATAAAGACCCTGAGGGCTTTGGGCTCATCCCACAGTGGTGATACTATGGAAAGACACAGTAGGAAGAACCAGTATGCCTAGGCTGTGGTCTGTGATGTTAGAGGGAACATTGATGACAGTGAGGTCACAGATCCATTTGATATTCCTATATGTAATTGGTAAAATTAGATTATTTAATCTAAAAGAAAGTCAAGTACTCAGACTGTGAGTACCTGAAAAACCAATGAAAGTATCAGAGAATAGTTTTAAAAAATAGTTGATCCTTTAAGTCAGAGAGGTAGAAGATTACTAAAATGGAATACGGCATAGATAATCTAATCAGAAATTTTTGCTTAGTTGTTTTTTTCTTTGTTCAGTGTGGAGGGGAAGGATAGAAAATGACTATGGCATGAAGAAAAAAAGGCATCAATAAGACAAACTATTTCTATAAAACCTAGAACTCAAACTACCACTGCAACAAAAACTACTATGTCTTCCAGCTATGACAATATCACATAGGCTGTGCACATGGTATTCAAAGATTTTTCTAGGAGCCAGTTGTGAGACTAAGGCTAGATCAGACTTTTTTAAGGAAAATGTGTGACTCATCTTTGACATCCATTGAAGCTATAAATACAAATGTCTCTAATGGATAGCTATAGATTTTAAAGTGAAGATGTTTATGTTAAATGTTGGGAGGGGATGGATAGCATGGCATGTTAGACAACAGAAATAATCTTATGGCAGTCCACTAGAGTTCATGGACCACAGGGTTAAAATGGAATGATGAATGGACATAAAACAATGTATATACACTCAACTAATGATGATGATAATAGCTAACACTTCTATAGCACTGTACTAAGCACTTCACAATTATTATCTTATTTGATCCTCAAAACAACCCTAGAAATGACATTTTTATTATCCCCATTTTACAGATAAGAAAACTGAGGCAAACTGAGGCGAAGTGACTTGCCCAGGGTCACACAGTAAGTAAGTGTCTGAGGTCAGTTTTAATCTTAGGACTTCCAGACTCCAGGCCTAGCACTCTATCCACCGTACCACCTAATTGTTCCACCTTTCTTCCATCTCATAACTGGAGCCTCTTTGTAATTGCATTGGATATGGATAGGAGAAAATAGAAGGGACACTTGGGACAGGAGACAAAACCATCACTAAACCCTACCTCTCCTGACATGCCATATTCCACAAAACACAAAGTCAGGTACTACAGGACTATGTAGTCTCCCTCTCTACAAACCCCAAGTTAGTGGCATATTTATAAATTCAAGAGTAATGAGATTACTACTTCAACTTTGCTTCTCATTGTAGAACCTGGGGGCCTCCTCACATGGGGGCATTCAAAAAATTAGTCCAGGTTCTAGCTATCATGTGGACTAATAACCACTCTAAACAATTAATCATAAGTCTCCACAGTGTTTCCTTTTACCAGCCATTAATGTGGTCACACATTAGTTCAAAGCAAAATACAGTTAATCAAAAAGTATTACAAATTGTAAAATGAGAAAAGATGCTACACACGCTTCTGTGGGGTACTTTACAAGGAGTTGGAACATAGGAGAGAACATATGTAACCAAGGAACATACATGAACTAACTGTTCTCTATTACTATTTTTTCAGCTTCAGCTATTTAGCCTCTTCAGGATATCTCTTGTTCTCTGCTGCCATTTATTGGAACACACTAAGCCTCTCTCTGATAAGGAATGTTGTTATTGTTCAGTCATTTTGCAGTCTTGTCTGACTCTTCATGACTCCATTTGGGGATTTTTTAGCAAAGACACTGGAGAGGTTTGCCATTTCCTTCTCCAGTTCATTTTACAGATGAGGAAACTGAAGCAAACAGGGTTAAGTGACTTGCCCAGGGTCACACAGCTAGTAAGTGATTGAGGCTAAATTTGAACTCAGAACAATGAATTTTCCTGACTCCAGACCTGGCACTCTGTCCACTGCACCACAATAGTTAAAGTTTTAGTATAAAGGTGAAGACTATGAGTCACCTCACCCATCAAGGCAGTGAGGAAAGGTGAGCAGGAGCTTCCAAGCAAAGATTTAGAATATCTTCCATCCTCATTTTCTCATGGTGCCAACCATACTTATGAATAGAAAACTCAACTTAATGCCCATTAAATCTATTAATGTCAGTCTATATCCTGAAAACCCATTTCGGATTTGGGACTCCAGTCCCTCCCCCTTCCCCCCAAAAAATACAAGAATGCATATTTAAAATCAATAGCATAAGAATTTCTTGCTAACTTTAGAAACTGTCCTCTTTTGGTATGTTTACCTCAAGAGCTAATCTAAATTCTTAAGAAACTCCCCTCAGGTAAAATAACCTGCCTATTAAAGAATCACTAAAAGCAAGTCATCTCCCTTAAGATGACATATCTCTGGCCCTGCATAAAGACGGAATAAATAGCATTATCTCTCAGGCTGCTGTTTATTAAATGAATGCTTTACTCCAAAGGAGCCTCCATTCACAAGTTTAGTACTTAGTAAGGGTAGTAGTTATATCCATATTGCATTAGAAAGCCCAAAAGAAGAAAAAAGAATGGTCACCAGGAAACTATATAGAAATTGAGATAACATGGTAAATAATTGATTCACTTTACTCTTTTAAACACTGGACAATTGCCTTCATTATATACTTTGAAAAATAGATCCATCCAAAAAAGGCAAACTTTCCTAAGAGTAAGTCAAACTCGAACTTACATTCACATGATATTTTAAAATCCCTGTGAAGTAGGGAGCATAAGCATCATTATCCTCCTTTAACAGATGAGGAAACTGAGGCTTAGATAGATTAAGTGAATTTTCCTACAGTTACACAGTAATGTCACAAGTGGGATTTGAAACCCAGGTTTCTCTTGACACTTGGTCAAACACTCTTTCCATTGTACCAAACAGTTTCCCAAGTTAATGCAACAAAAAATGTATTAAAGTGTCACTTTTATATAAGGCACTATACCAGGTGATGGGATTACAAAGACAAAGAAAAGCAGCCTCTGCCCTAAAGGAGAAAGGAGGAAGAATGCAGAATGCATAAAAAGACATATTTTATAAGATAGAAAGTGATCAAGACCAAAGAAAGATGTAGAGAAAATTCTATTCAAAATTAGAAAATCATAGGATCCCAGAACTTATATTTAGAGTTCACTGAGTCTTGTACAGTTGAGGAAACTGAGGCATGGAGAGGTTAAGTGACTTATCCAAGGTCAACAGGTAGTAGGTGTGAAAAGTGGGATTTAAACCTAGGTGGTCCTGGTTCCAAGTCCAATGCTCTAAGTGATCTCTCCCTCCTAGAGAAATCACTTTCAGCTGAGGGAAAGAGGGACTACTTCATGGAGAAGATAACACCTGAGTCCTGAAGGAACAGAAAAATTTCAAAGTTTGGATATGTGGGAGAAATTTTATGAATGGAAGATGACCAGAGAAATGACAAGGAGGCAGAAAGGCAGAACAAGATCAGAGAAAAGCAAATATTCCAGTTTGGCAGGAATGTAATGTATGAAGGGACATAATGTGAACTAAGATTGCAAAAGGAGTCTGCAGTTAGATTGAAGAGGGCTTTGAAAACCAGGGTAAGGAGTTTATTTTTATAGTCAATAGGAAGGCTTTTGAGCAGAATAGTGACACAGGATAGTGACAGACCTGTGCATTAGAAAGATTATTTTGAAAGTTCTATGAAAGACAGAATGGAAAGGCCAGAGACTAAAGGAAGGGAAACCAATTGGAAATCTGTTACAAAGGGGTAGGCAAGATGTGAAAAGGGCTTGAATTGGGGTCAGGGTCATGTGAGTAAAGAGGGAATACCTGTATGATGACATTCTGTGAAGGTAGAATTAAGAAGACTAAGTGAATAGCATGAATGAGGAAGAGGGAAGAGTCACGAATGATTCAAGAGGGTCTTCTTAATTTTCATCCATATAATGATTGAATGTGTCCATGGCCAAAACTTTGATGCCTTTTAAAAATACAGTACCATGGGGGTAGCTAAGTGGCACAGTGGATAGAGTACTGCTTCTGGAATCAGGAGGACCTGAGTTCAAATCTCGCTTTAGACACTTAACACTTACTAGCTGTGTGACCCTGGGCAAGTTACTTAACCCCAACTGACTCTCCAAAAAGAAAAAAATTTAAAAAAAAATACAGAACCACTTTTCTCTTGAAAAGAGGTTGTTGAAGCTGGTGTTACATTCCTAAAGGTAGAAAAAGACTTGTCATGGCTCAATGACTTTTTCCAGGGAAAACGAGAACAGGACAATTTTTTGTCTGTTCACAATCTCAAGTCAAGTCAACAAATGATTATTAAATGTCTACTATGTGCTAATCACTAGTGATGCAAAGACAAAAATTAATCAATTCCTGCCCTCAAAAAATTCTCTGGGGGGAAAGGGAGAATGTTAGGTCAGGGTGAAGAGAGGAAGCATGGTATGAATACAAATTAGCATAATACAAGAAAGAAAGTGATCTGGGAGGGCAGGCAGAGCTAAACTACTCTGGGAATATTTCAAGAGAAAGGGAACACTTTCAACTGCTATGACCAGTAAAGACTTAAAAGAGATACCAGCCAAAGGTATGCCTTGAAGAAAATTGGGGGTTCTGAAAGGCAGATATGAAGAGGAAGTATATTTTGGGCATAGGGGATGGCCATTGTGAATACACAGAAGTAGAAAATGGCAGTGAGAAATGTAGTTCAGTTGAAATACAGTGTGTAAAGGGAGGTGAGGGTGAAAGGGGGCTGGAAAGGTAGGTTGGAACCAATTGTAAAGGACTTTGATTGCCAAGTTAATAAATGAATATTTTATTCTAGAGTAAAGAAGGAGACACTGAAACTTCTTGACAGAGCGCTGACATGGTCAGACATATGACTTGGAAAGATTATTTTGAGAGCTGTGTCAAGTCAACAAACATTTATTAAGTGCCTACTCTGAACCAGGAATAGTAAGCAAGAAGCTGTGTGGAGGATGGGTTGGAGTGGGGAAAGCCTGGAGGCAGAAAGACCAATTAGGAGGCAATTGCAATCATCCAGGTAAGAGGTGATGAGTAACTGTACTAGAAAAAAAGGAATAGATATGATAGAGGTATGGAGATAGACTTAACAGGACATGGTAACAGATTGAATATGAGGTATAAGGGAAAGAGAAAAGTCAAAGATGATTCTGAAGTTTCTAGCCTGGATGACTCGAGAATGGTAATACCTACAACAGAAACAGAGAAGTGATTGTCACAAAAGAATAAGACCAAGATGGTTCAGTGACAGAAATCTAAAGAAATATCATTAACTCACTGGTGGGAAGAAGATTGTGCCTTGGAATTGAAGACAGCTTTCTGCACAGATGCAAAAGAGAAAATCCTTCATTATCACATTTGTAAGCTTATTGTGACAACATTCTGTGAGTCAGACAAGTACAGGAAGCTTGACCAAATCCTCTCTCTCTTCCACTTCATTCATTTTTTTTTTTTTTAGGATTCTCACATACTTTCCCTAGTAGGCTCATTCTCCCCATATCCTTTTCTCATATGAATATGTTGTGCTGGATCTTGAGCAATAGCTCAACATTGTAGTTTGACCTCCTTAAAGGATTTCAAATGCACACTACCTGAAAGTACTTGGGTGCAGTAAAAGACATAAAATAACATCTGCTTCAGAAACCTTGAGAACACCCTTTTCTTTAAATTAATTAGGAACAACATAAAAAGAAAACAAGAGACAGTGTGACACAGTGAAAATAGTGCTAGATTTAAAGGAAGAGGAGCTATGTTCAACTCTGGCCTCTGCCACTTATTCCCTGATGGGGACCAGACCCTCAGGCCCACCTGTCCCAGCCCACTGCTGTTGCTCATGCCAAGACACCTTTTTTCTCCTTCCTCCCAGACCACCAGGACTACTGTAGTAAGCAATAGTGGTGGGAGACCATGAAGTAATAGCTGCTGTTGTTATTCAGTCCTGTTCTGCCTTTCCTGACCTTGATGTTATGGGCCTCCTTAGGGAATAAATAGTCTGTACCAAAAGCCACTTGGCAGGTATGGCTGTTTCTCCCCTCACTGCTCTATTTGAGCCATTGCTTAGCTAGGATCTAGGGTACCATTATGCTCTTTTAGCAACGGCAACTCCCCTAAGCCCTAGTCTTTGGAGATACTTGACTTTGCACTCTTTGGCTGGACTCCAAGGGGAGGAGAGTGGGCTTCCCTTTCTATAGTCATAGGTAACAGTAAAAAACAAGGCAGATAAGCCTCTCATTTCCCCAGTCAGCTCTGGTAAACAGCAAAGGAGTCTTCTTCCTCCAACCATCTCTCCCACTTAGCAAAGCAGTTATTCCAATCAGCTGTCAGCATCAAAACTTTCCTATGAACTGTTCAACTCCTATCAGGATATGCAAAGTCTATCTCCCTTCAGTCACCTCAGCAGAAGAGCAATGCATGGTTTAAGTTCTTTTCTCAGCTCTCATTTTGACTGTTTTTCTATGACCTTTACATTCAGTTAGACATGGATAAGCTTGGCTCCTTTTAAGCAGCAGGGGAGCAAACAATTCTGAGTCCTTTGCTCTCCTTCCATCTTTGCTCTCCCTTTGTAGTCTCCCCCTCAACTTCTGTGGTTCTCATTGTACAAACATTCTTCTCCAATATCCAAGTGCCTGCTCTTTTATTCCTATCTCCTTCAACCTGACACATACATCCCCAATATCCCACTCAATATCTACCCACTCCTTCCTCTGTGTTCTCTAAAATGCCTGCTTCCAAGCCATAGGCAACAAACATTTTATTTTAAACCTTTTCCTTTTTAATTCTTTTCATCTTCTTGATGCTACTGAAACCTGGGTCACTGCTGATAACACAGCATCCCTACCCACCCTTCCCAGAACCTATTGCACTTTTCCTCCTAACCTGTGACTCATTGGTCACTGTTGAGGAGTCAGAATACTCCTTGTTCCTCCGCTCAGCACCTAGCATAGTGCCTCATATGTAGTAAGAGCTTAATAAATGTTTCTTTCCTTGATTTTATTTGGTTTGACTCCACTTCCGTTCTGTGTTCTGTCTCAAAAAAGTATCTCTTTGGGTGGGGAATTTCACCTCCCTTAGGGTGAGGAACCAAAAGTCATATTTCTGTCATCTATATACAATTATTCCAAGTCACCAAAAAATTCTGGTTATCAAAGCTTCCCATCTACCAAACTTTAAGTCCTCATAACAATCATATATAAATTAGCCACTAGTAAACAAGACACTTCAGTCATCTTTAAGTCTTTAATGTCTCCTTTAAGTACTTTTTCACTGAGGGATTTGTAAGTACTATCCATGTTTCTGCCCATTTCAACAAATCAAAGCGTCCAAATCCAAAAGGGGTAGCACCTTATAATCTTTTCTCATGTCATATATCCCCTTGTTCTATTTTTATTCACATCTTGCTAAAACCCAATCCCGTATTTCAACTACTATCCACCTCCTACAGTCCTATGCAAGGGCTGCTCAACAGAGCTAGAGAAAATCACACAACTGTATCTTCTACAAATTTGTGTTCTCTGATCTTGACTGGTCTATCATTGCTGCAAAGCAATCTTTTGCTCCTCCATAATTGATTCTATCCTACTCTCTACAACAGATGGTCCATTTACTCCTTTACTCAAGCCTTCCACCACATCTCCCCCAACTTCTTAGCAAAAGTCCTTACCTCATATTTTACCAAGCAAATCAAGGCCACTATCCAAGAACACCTGTCCTCCCCTTCTCTTCATATCACAATTCTTTGACATCATTCCCCATCAGACTTTATCAGAGTCTTTATTCAAGACTCTAATTGAGATGGTTCTTCTCATCCCTAAGACCAACCTTTTGCATATACCCTTGATCCTATCCCCTACTGTCTTCACCAGTAGATTGTTCCCACTATCATCTCTCCTCTTGCTCTAATCTTCAATCTCTTCCTATTTACTAGTTCTTTCTCAGCTACCTATAAACATGCCAAATCCCCTTATCCTTAAAACACCCTCACAATATCTCAACATCCTGGCTATTGTCCCATATCTCTCCTCTAAGTCAAACTCCTTGGAAACATCCATCTATACTCAGTACTTCCACTGACTCTCCTCTCATCATCTTCTGAGTCCTCCACAGCCTGGTTTCCAACCTCATCACTCAACTAGAACTGCTCCAAAATTACCAGTGATCTCTTAATTGGCAAATCTAATGCCCTCTTCTCAATTCTCATCCTTCTTGGCCTCTCTGCAACATTTGATAGTGTTGATCACCTTCTATTCCTGAATATTCTCTCTTCTCTGAGATTTTATGACACCATTCTCTCTTGGTTCCCTTCCTATCTGTCTTACCATTTCTTCTAAGTCTCCCTTATTCATCATCCATGTCACACCCACTAATTGTGGCTGTACCCACAAAGCTCAGTCCTGTGTCCTTGTCTCTTTTCTCTCTATACTCTCTCACTTAATGACTTTTTCAGCTCTCATTGATTCAATTACGATCTCTATGAAAAAAGGTCCTACATCTACATATCCAGCCTCAGCACTTCTCCTGAGCTCCTGTCAAATACCACCAACTCTGTATTGGACATTTCAAGTGTATGTTTCAAAGATTTCTTAAACTCAAAATGTCCAAAACAAAATTTTCCCTCCAAATCCCAGCTCTTACAAATTTCCCTATTACTGTCTTCTCTGGGATTGAGTTTCTTCTTCTTAAAAAATGAGGAAATAACAGTAGATGACCTCTAAGTCTCCTTCCAGTTGTAAGTCTGTGATTTTATGACCCTATAACCTATTTCAAGGGGCTGTTGTGAGGAAAGTATTTTATGGAGTGTCATGGACCATGATGACAAGCAAAGTAAGGGGAAAGAAGATCATTCATAAAATGCTCCTTTGGATGCTGTTTTATTTCAAGTCACTGAAACAGCATGGTATAGTCAAAAATCAAATTGATTTACTCAGAAGACTGAGTTTTGAGTTGCAGCCCTACCATTCACTCTGTGAACTTAGACAAATAACTTAACCTCTGTATGACTTAGTTTTCACATTTGCATAATGTCAACTATTTTGCATTTGTAAAAATAGGACTAAAAAAATACAAGACTGTGGCTCAGAGACCATTTCATAATCTACAAAATGTTATATGACTTTGTCTTTGTATCCCCAGCACATAGCACAGTACCAGACATATAGTGAGTGATTAATAAATGCTTGCTGAATTGCATTCAGTTGCTGAATAATTTAACTCCTGTCACTAATGCACTTAAGAAATATATAAAATGTATAATTGAAGAAATCCATTTGTATTGGTTAAGATTAAATCTGAACCTGGTTGAAATTCAAATTTAACTCAGTTCCCACTTGCTCACCAAGAAGAGCAAACAGGTCATTTTCCCACAGAGGAATAGAAGTGGGAGAAATGGAAAAATTTGAGGATTAGACTAGCATAGTGGACCTTAAAATCTCAACCATTTTCCCAACAGTTGGCTAGGTAAGAACTGGCAGTTGAAGAGATTTTAGAAAAGGGGGAAAAATCATTTGTTAAGCTTGAGGTATGTAGCCACTCAAAATAAAAACCCAACATCTAAGATATTTGTCTCTCACAAGCAAGGAGCCAAGGTCAGTGTGAATTGACAGTACCCAGCCGAACAGACCTGTGAAGCAGGACTCTATCCTGCCTGCAAGATGGAGCAGCTGCAGAGTTCTTTTATTCATGACCAAATGTTTCCAGAATGATTAAACTGGCATTGCAAATGTGCAATCTATATCCACTGAGTGACAAGGATTAAGTGAGATTCAGATTAAAATGCTAAGTGAGTAGGTACCAAGATCAAACCAGATATGTAGTTAACACTAGGAAAATACATGCCGGAGGAGAAGTGTAAAAACAACTATCTGGAGGAAAAACTCAGACTAACAAATTGTAGGAGAGGAAGTGTCTTGAATTGTAAGTGAGCCAGCAGGGATTGAAACAACAGTTCTAATGGCAAAATTGATGGGCAGGATTCTGAAGGGGGAAAAGCACCTGGGCAATTTAACTAACATGAAAGTCTATAGTATGTTTGTTTGGCTCAAAGAATGATACAGCTAATAGTGACAATGCCCATTATTGAGCAATCTGTTTAAAAAGAAGACTCAAAACAACTAAGAATCAGCAGAGAACTTGAAAAACATTATCAGCTAGATTTACAACTACCTTGGATTCAGTCTGTCTTCCAAAGGACTCACAGCTAATAAATAAAACCAGCAGCATAATTTATACAAATACTTGCATGTATGGACACGCAGGAGTTAGATGCAGAATTACTAATTTCTACTGTCACTCACTTATCTGGTTAGATAGATCCAAAGTTGAAATCCATGGATATCCTTTTGTTAGAAAGAATACTACTTAGCTTAAATAGAAATGGTATGTAATTTCCTATTTCACAATGAGTAAATATTAGCTGAGCAGTTTCATATCTCAGCAGGGCATGGGGAAAGCTGGTGTCGTTTTAAAAGATTTATAATCACTAGACAAATTGCATCTTAGAATTCCTGTCATGTAGTCCAGGATTGTATATAGGGAAATAAGAACACCTAAAAGATGGTGACATTTAAAATGGTCTGAGAAGCTACTGGATAATTTTACTACTCCAATAGACACCTCTGAGTCCCCATAGCCATCTGTTCTCACTCCTGCCAAGCAATTTTTGTCTCTAGATATTCCCTAATATCTGCTCAGCTAAGTTGGGGCTTAGCCTATCTGCCTTGTGGATTTTCAAGGTGAAGGAGAAGGAAAAGAAGTGACCTGACATCCATGGAAATCCTGTCTAGGCTCCTGACACCAGGGGATGTTTTTCTTCTGGGAGTTTTCTCTCAAAAAGCAATCCCAATCTTGGAGTCATGAGAGAGTCATGATTTTCCCAGAGAGTACTCAAGATGTCTGTAGAGGATATGTTATTAATAACTTTCATTATAAATGCATGTTAAAGTTACAGAACAAATTATATTTTAATTTCATCTTTATTGACAGCTTGGTGAAGTAGGTAATGAAGTGATCAGATTAGGATCATAGATTTATGGCTGGAATAATCCTCAAATATTCCATCTAGTCCAGTCCTCTCATTTTACAGATGAAGTGACTGAGGCTCAATAAGGTTAAGTGACTTACCCAATGTCACAGAGATAGGGAACAAGTTTGAATATTCTTATTTTACATGTGAGAAGACCATGTTTTAAGTAAGGAATCAACTTCAGTGCTCTGACACCAAGCTCCAGACCCTTTCTGGTAAGAAACAGAGAGAGAGAGAGAGAGAGAGAGAGAGAGAGAGAGAAATTAAGCATTCATTCTATGCAGAGCATTCTGCTAGCCCTGGGAAATATGTAAAGTTTGAAAAGACATGGTCCCTACATGAGATGCTTCTGACTTCATGATGTTCACAATCTATTATTTCCTCTGAAAGAAATTTCACAGAAAGAAGTGGTTATGTCTAAGTGCATATAGAATAAGTGTGGTATAGTCAAATGATCATTATGCTCAGGAGGAAGAAGATCTGCATTCAAGTGGTACCTCCAACAGTTGACAGAATCACAAGAACTCAGAGTTGAAAGGGGTCTCAGAGGATATGTATATATCCTCTGTATATATATGTATATATCCTCTGTATATATATGCATATAACTAAATTAGAATCCCTTCACAACATTCAATTCAACAAACATATATTGAGTACCTACTCTGTGCAAGGCACTGGCTGAGGTATTGTTGCTGTTGTTCATTCATTTCAATCATGTCCAACTCTTTGTGATCCCTTTTTGGGAAGTTTCCTTGGCAAAGATACTGGAGCAGTTTGCCATTTCCTTCCCTAGCTCATTTTACAGATGAGGAACTGAGGCAAATAGGGTTAAGAGACTTGCCCAGGGTCATATAGCTAGTAAGTATCTGAGACTGGATTTGAACTCATGAAGGTTAATCTTTCTGATTCCAAACCACTTCAGGATCTTTGCCTAGAAAACCCCAGAGGGGGTCACAAAGAGTCACACATGATTGTATCAGATGAACAATGACAAATGAAGGTGACCTGAAGGGTTGGGTAATAAAGGTCTACAAGATCCCCATATTTGGTTTATAGTCTTATGTAACTCACTATGACTATGCTTCACTGCACCTCAGTTCCCTCATCTATAAAATAAGGGTTGTCACTCTTGTACTAACTCCCTTACATGTTTCAACTGAGAAAATTACTATGTAATTTATACTATTTGTTACCCACTGTTTTTGCATAGGTAATCCCTGAGCTTCTGCTTTCCCATCTGTGAAATGGAGAGGATAATAATACTCATACTATCACCCCATAGGATTGTTTTAAGGAAAGCACTTTGTAAATTTTAAAATGTCATAGGAATATGAACTATTATTTTCCATAGTGAAAAAAATCATCAACCAGTGTCAAACTTTCAGCCCCAGAGTTGATGTGACTTTGGCGTAGACCATCTTCTCTCAATGATTTCAGCCAACATAATGCATGCATGCAGCCCCGTGGGCCCATCCATGACCTAGAGCCACCCCTGACAGACCTACTCAGAAAACTAGATTGGCCAACTTCATTGGGATCTCTAAGCATTCACCTAGTTGCCTGCCAGACAAAGGACGGAATTGCATTTTAACTAAGTTTAGGGCAATACAGAAGTAATGGAGAGAGCCACTAAATCTGGAGGCAGAGTAGAGGGATTCAAATGCTGGCTCTATTTCCGTGTGATCTTAAACAAGTCACTCCACCTTTCTGAGCCTCAGCTTCTCTATAGTTTGCCATAGGTATTAAGTCATTTATGAAGATGGAGGAGCTTAGATTCTCCAAACTCAAAAGAAAAAGAACTACACATTGTGATTATGAGTCAGAGAGAGGCAGCCTCAGAGGAAAAGTCAAGGGGAGGCATCTCATCCACAGACCAACACCCGATGATGTGTTGAATCACTGAGTGGAGGAGAGACCCCAGCTGAAATCTAGTTAACATTTAGTACCTAATTATCTCTCCTCAGTGAGATCTAGATAACTGTAACCTGCAAGTTTTGTAGAATGGGGAACATTTTTGATACAACTAAGTCAACAATTGAATAGATACTACTAGTCAGATAAAAGAATATCTTCATCATCGTTAAACTAGCATTTATTAAGTACCTACTGTGCTCTAGGCACAGCACTAAGGAAACAAAAGAAAATCAAAAACAGGATCCCTTACCTCAAGGGGCTCAGGTTCTAATGGAAAACATGCAAAAATTACATACACACATATTTATGTAATATATATACAGATTTGGAACTTAAAATCATACTGTTTAAAGCTGAAAAGGGATCCTAGAGCTCATCTAATCTAACCTACCCACTTTTCAGAAAAAGAAACTGAGGCTCAGAGTGGTAGAGTGATTTACCCAAGGTCACATGATAATAGGGTTGGCATTTGAACCCGTATAACTCTGACTTAAAATTTAGTGATTCTCTCCATTACTTCTGTAATTACTCTGCCCTAGTATTAGCCAGTTAAAATGCAATTTTGTCCTTTATCTGGCAGGCAACTAGGTGGATACTAAGAGATGCCAGTGAAGTTGGCCAAAAGCCCTTCCTTTTTCAAAGCCACCTCACACATCTATCAAGGAAAATGAAGTGGGCAGAAATATGACTGGCACTCCAGTCAGCTACATGACAAATCAGTTCCAGTCATATACTGTCAGCATGATACAAAGTAATGATCCTGATCCTCAGATGCTGGTTAGAAGTTTTTCTTGAAATTACTTGTCTAGGATCTGTGATGGATTTGTGGATCTAGAAACATGTGCTGTTTGTTGATTACCTCCCTCCACAGCCCCCTAGCCTGCCATCACTGCAAGCTAGAAGGGGATAGAGCACATCCTGGCTGTGGAAGAGAACAAATTTATCTGGACCAGATGGGGAATGAACACAGGAGCTCTAATAAGCATCAACTGAGCTAACCATCCAGACAAAAAATAAAAACAAATATATTGAGTGTCTCCTGTGAGCAAGGCACAAAAAAGATGGCAGCTACTTCAAATAATCCCTTCAGAGATGGAAAAAAAATCCACAGGCAACATAGGCTCTCAAAACCACCTGGTGCTGGGAGGGAGGTGGAGGAGGAGAGGAGGAAAAGGGGAGGGAATAGCCAGGACCAATTCTTTTAACATTAATTAGGACAGAGCTTTTAAAAGGAAAATCATAGATCAAAGGGCCAGGAAACTGAAATCCAATGAGTTTAAATGCCTTACTCAAGCTCTTTTCCATGAAGCTTTCTGACAACTGTCCACAGTTCTTAGAGCTCTTTCCCTCCTGAAATTACTTTACATTGATTTATCTGTATACACTTTGTATCCCTACTTCTCAAACCTCCAAGAAGAATTTAAGTTTCTTAAGGGCAGAGACAATATTCACTTCTATCTTTGTATCCCCAGAACCCAGAATAGTGCCTGGAATATACTAGGTGCCTAATACATACTTGCTAAACTGAATTGAACTCAATAAGCTTCCTATGGTTAGGGGATAACTCAAATCCATCATTCTAAGTAGCTTGAATATTCAATTCAATTAATCAAACACAAATACAAAATAAGTGCCTGTCTTTTAGGAATTTATACGCTATTTAATAGTTTTAGATGACCCAACAGTGCTCCATCAAGATTATCCTTTTCAATTCATGAAAAATTGATCATTAGTAAATTATTTAAAGAATTAGTAAATTATCAACTAATAATTTATCAAAAAATTGTTACTAAATATTTTAATTTTAATTAGCAATTTCATGTATTAAATGTTAAGCACCTACTGTATCCCCAGCATTTTACTATGAGGAATAGGAAGGTAAGATGACACATAGTCTCATCATCCCTAGAAGACTTATTATCTAGTTCAGATAGACCAGCTGACATGTGAAAGGACTAGAAAATATTTAAGAACAAATTAAATGCTTGGTTGTATGGCTCAGACTAACCACACACCACTATCAGAGTCCAAAAAAGGGAGAGACTATGGTACACTATGGTAGTAGAGGAAGATGATCACCCTATTCATTACCAAGTCTAAAGCAGAGTTCCCTTACAACCGGTTTCTGATAAAAATTCAACAGCTAGGGAAACATGTTAATTATAATTGCTTTAAGCCCTGAATACTGTTTTGCTTTAAGCTAGGATGAAGTAAGATAGAGCTTATTTTCATGATTGCTTTATATTATACAGCTACTCCTGGGTATCATAGAACATTTTAAAATCCAATCAATGTCTGCCAAGAAAAACAATTGGTGGCTCTTAATTCCCTATAAAACAAAAATAAGTGAAAATTAAAATGAAATCTATATATGAGGTACTAGGTTACATGTAAAGCACCATAAAGGAGAAGGTAGAGAACTTTGGAGTCAGTATGACACATATGGGCTATGTTACATAACCTCTCAGGACCACCACCACCACCCCACCCCCACAGTTCTCTGAGACTATAAGCTGCAGAGAAGATAGTAGAAGTAGAAAAGGTTCCTTATATTAATGAAATTACAGATCCATCCAGTCTCATCTCATACTGTGCTAGACACTGAAGGAGGTACATAGACAAAATATGATGTTGCGTAATATTTTTAGATCCTGAAACACTGTATGAGAGAAGCTATCATCCTTGCTGGGGAATATGCCAATTTTCAAAGTGCTTTCATATGGGGCAACTGATAGATAGTAGACAGAGCAGGACCTGGAGCATGGAAGACCTAAGTTCAAATTTGGCCTTAGACATTAACTAGCTTTGTTACCTGGAGCAAGTTGCAACCTCTGTTTGCCTCAGTTTCCTCAATTGTTAAATGAGGTTCATACAAGTACCCACCTTGCAGAGTTATTGTGAGAATAAAATGAGATAATACTTAGATATTATTTAAATACTGCCTAATGTTTAGATTAAGGACAAATGTATGAAATAGTTTGCAATTTCATTGTTATAGAAAGCTCCCTGATGAGGCAATTCTATCTACCAATGCAAGTGTTCTCTGCAATTTATGATCTTAGAGAGCTGTGTAGAACATGAGGGCTTCAGTAACTTGTTCACAATCTTACAGCCAGTATATGTCTAAGTTAGACTTGGATCTTCCTACCTTCAAGACAAGGTCTCTGCTATGTTATACTCCCTCTCCCAGAGAAGATTAATAAGATAAATTATTTTATGTTTTAGGTTGTTTAAAAAAAATAACTTGAACCAAGGAATAAAAAATGAACAGAGGAATTATTGAAGCCTAAGAGGACTGAAATGGTTGAAGATTTAAGGAGATCTTTAAAAATAAGGTGAAGTGAAGGAGAAAGAGCTGAAATGATATTCTGTAGACTAAATTCCCCACTCCACTATAAGTGAATCAATATGTCTTGTGGAAAGGATAACATAAAGGGAAGACATAAGAACAAGAAGAGGAGAGGCAAGAGGAAAAGGATCTACATTCCCAGTTTAGAGGTAAACAGAGAAGGGATGGCAAGTTCTTCAGTTTCTCAACAAGAAATAGGGGATATAGGAAAAGTAGAATAAAGGTGACAAAGGGAAGGATTCTGGGTTAGAAAGTGAGTCTTACACTAGAATATGAAATAAAATAGTGTCTCAAAAGAAAATTCCTATAGGAGAGAAGGGGAAGGCCTATGTCTGTGACAATAGATGTATCAGGTTATATAAAGCGAGATGTTGCACATTAGGAGACCATCTTCTCTAACAAAATGTTGTAGCTTCCAGAACTACATCAAACCAAAAGAGAGAGAATATATATGTCCTCAAGAACTGATAGTACCCAGGATGACTGAAGACTCAAAGCACAGATGTCAATAACTTGACCTTTGCAGTGGTGAGTGATTGTGGTAAGGGAAAATGGGAAAACTGGGCCTCATGAGTCCACATGCAGAGTGACTGCAACCACACAACAGTACCTCCATTCTACACTATGTCCTTCATGAACAGAAAAAAAAAGGAGTGGGAGGGAAGCGCAGAATAAATTCTATAAATGCAATAATATAGAAATGAGATAGAGAAAGGTATTCAAATTTGATATTACAGAAATCCTTGTACATTAAGATCATAGAAAAATGAAGGATTAAGTAAGATTATAGCCCATGAAGTTTAAAATTCAGAATATACTTTAAGGGGAAATAAATTAGAAAGAAGGAAAAATAAATGAAAACCTCTTATAAAAGTACATGCCCAAAAAAGGGCTATTTTTAGAGGTTGGAAGGGGGGTACATTCGTTGGGCAGGATAAAGAAAGGGTCCAAGGAGGTGAGGGGAAAAATCACTCAATAAGTAAATAAATAATTAAAATAATAAATATATAGTGAATAGAAACAAGGATAAATTAACAATTTAAGTAAATTCAAGGAACTTGAGAAGGAGTGGTTAAATGGGAGCAGGATGGGGAGAACCTATGAGAATAAAATAATATTAAATTAGTGTAAGACAAATTAATTGCAGGAACAAAGTACTTACTTTAAAAAAGTAGGAGTGTAAATTGTAGAAAATAAAAACCTATCATAACCTACAACTAAATTATTTATGTAGCATGAAAATTTGAGACAAAAAAATTATATATCACATGACTAAAAGCAGGAGATGAATCATATTAGACAAAGTAAAAATGAAAAATTCACAATATCAAGAGAGATAAACAGGAAAACTACATTATGCTTAAATATATTGTAGCCAATGAAATATCAACACTAAGCATACATGAATCAAGAGCATAGCATAGAAATGTACAAAGGAAATGTCAAATAAAATGCAAAATGACATAGATAGTAACACAGCGATTGTAGGAGAATTTAGTGTTCTTTAAAATCTGGTTAAGTCTAACAGAACAACAAGAAAAAAGGAAAATAGAGAACCGAATGAACTGTTGGAGAAGTTAAACATAAAAGACAGCATCTTCTGAATAGGACTGCTAAAGAGCACACATTTTTTCAGCATTTATGGAAGTCGTGCAACAAAATAAACCATGCACTAAAGTATAGAAACAAATAAAAATCAAAAGCAGAAGTACTAAACATTTTCTTTATAGGACAATAAAATAAAAATTAATCCAGGGAACAAACAAAAAATACATATTTAAATGAACACATAATAATGACATCCTGAATAATAAGCAGTTCAAAGAACAAACCATAGGAACAATGAATAATTGTGAAAACAGGTAACAAAACAATATATAAAAAATCTTCAGGATACAGCCAACACAATCCACAGAAGAAAAAAATATTTCTTTGAAAACATATGTTAACAAAATAGAAAAATATAAGATTAATGAACTAAGTGTGTAATTTTAAAATTAGAGAATCAAAAAACCCTAAAAAGCACAAAAGAAGAAATTTTGAAAATGAGAAGAGAAATAGATAAAATGGGGAACAAATATAACAATGACAAACAACACTAACAGCAGGTTTTCTTATAGACTAACAAAATTAATAAAGTTTCAGGTAACCTAAAAAAGGAGGAAAATCAGATTATAAAAATTGAAAATAAATGGAGTGAAATTTTAAAAGAAAAGAAATAAAAATAACAATTAGAAAAGGTAAAAGAATTATCAGAACCTATTATTATATACAATTATATTGCATATATATGTACATATATAATAATATAAAGGAAATGGAAGAGGGGAAACAGATTTATAAGTGAATGCTATCAAACATTTAAAGATCATAGTTCTAACACTTAAATTAGGTAAGGATAAAGGAAAGAAAACTATAGACCAATATGATTGATGAATACTAATGCAAACATTTTATATAAAATCCTGGCAAAATCATTTAAAAGACTATTTCAATAGGGCATGGGAGAAAAGATGAGTCTATATGACACTATTAATCTGAAAAGCCGCAAGAAAAAGAAAAAGTAGGGTTTGACGAAGAGTTATGATGATCAGCTTGACACAGAGGACAACAGAATGAATAGATATTCCTTCAAATGTTAGTAAAACAAAAAGTCAAGATAAATTGGAACAAATCAAAATTACCAATATAATACCACCTGCTGAAAAGGCTTCAGTAGAGATGTTGTTGTCCATGAAATTGACTGAAGACATGAATACTTTCCTTATGTTCCAGTATTATATCATAACAAAATTGGAAACAGATCCTACTAGTTGAATGAATGAATGAAAAATGAAAAAACATTTATTATGCACTTTGTGTACACAAAGCACTGTGCAAAGGGCTGAAAATTCAAATAGAAAAGAACAGAGCCCCTGTTCTTAAGGAGCTTATGTTCTAAAACAGAGAGACAACAAATGTAAGAGGATTCAACTCAGGGCAAATGGAAAGGTCTTGTGGTCCTTAGCATGCATGAGCAGGGCAGATGGTAAAGTCTATTATCATAGAGGGTGCTATGGCTGGGCAGATGGCAATGCATCAAGGCAGATGGTAAGCCCCAGTGGTCGAGAAGGCAAGAAATATTTTTGACTACAGTGTAAAGGAGAGATAAGGCTGTTGATGAACAAACACATCTTCTTTAGTGTCACTTTGACATAAAAGCAGCACATTGGCAGGGATCCCCCGTGATGAACTTTTGAGAGGATATCGAGAAGAGTCGAACAGGATAGACAGGTGTGATGAGCTTGTGATATGTATCATTGGAACCAGTTCCCAAACTGATGAAATCACAGATGCATTCGTGTCATCAATAGTGCAAAGGTAATCCCCCAGCTCCCCATTTCCTGAAAGCTAGCTGTATTAGATTTCACCCCTCCCACAGGATTCTCTAATACCCTTAAGGGTTTAGGGGAGGTGATCTGTCTCAGTGGCTCAGAGGGCTCAAGTCCCCACCAATTGTGCCCTCCCAATTTTATGGATCTAAGCACTCCAATTCCATTTAACCACTTAAAAGTCAGATTAGATTTTGCAAAGGAATATTTATTTCAAATGTATAGCAAGAACAAACATATAAACCTTGTCCCCCCCATACCTCTGGAGTGAAATCCTTCCTATACCACTTCAGTCTCCGAGGAAGGCAAAGGGATTATTAGATTCACAGTTTAATTCAGTTCCTACATAGCATTAGTCACACCAAGTTCTATGTCCAAAGGCACGCGCGCGCGCGCACACACACACACACACACACACACACACACACACACCTGCCTTGGGCTTCTGCTCCTGTATCCTGGCTTTTCACAGATTCCATGCTGGGCTGGTTTCAACATTTGACTTGGAATGCTGGGCTCCAAGGTCATTAGGGACTGCCCTTTCTGTTGTTGCTGCTGTTGTTTGTCCTTTGTTCTCAAAGAGGACCACGACATCAGAAAGGTGATGGCATGACATGCGAGTGAATTGGATTTAAGTGAGGGAGGGCTGTGCAAAGTCACGAGCCTCACTTTCAACTCTGGAGCCATCTGGGTCCAATAGCCAGATATAGATCAGGAAGACTGGAGATGGCCCTGGATGCAGTGAGGACCCTTGGCTTTTTCAAGCTAAGGTCCTTAACAGGTCTCAGTTTGACTGAGGAAAAGCCTATTCAGTGATGAAGGCTTAATAAGAATAGCAATTGCTTCCGTTTCAGCCAGAAGCCCTGAGGGTCTTCCCCTCCCAGATCTTTTTTTTTTTTTAAAGAAGCCATTCTTTGCTTCATTTCTTATTGTCTTAATCATTCAATAGTCTTTGCCTTAGTCAAACTGAGACCTGTTAAGGACCCTAGCTTGAAAAGGCCAAGGATCCCCACTGCATCCTGGGTCATCTCCAGTTGTCCTGATCTATAGCTGGCCACTGGACCCAGATGACTCTGGAGGAAAAAGTGAGGCTGGTGACTTTGCACAGCCCCTTCCTACATCTACTACTGAAAGGGGCAAACATAACAGACCAAAACCACAAGCCCATTTCTTGAGTATGTGGTCCCAGGGGAGGAAGGTGGCCCTCAAGCCCTTCCCTGCATAGTACATGCTGTTCCTGATGTGAGTGAATAAGTCTTTCACCCCTGGATACTGCAGGGAAAAGAGAGCAACTATATGTCATTCAGACAGATTTAAAGATTCAGGTAATTATGGCAACGTTCTAATTGAAATGGACTATTGTCATCCATGTGGTAGGCTAATGCAGAATATCCACATATGCATCAGGTCTCCTATCTCACAGAAACAGGTTCCTGTCATCTCCCATGTGGGTACCTCTATTTTAGGTGGTCTGGCATATGCCAAATCCCTGTTACAAATGAATTTAGTTTTACTCAAATACTCCATATGATTATTTGAGAATATCCACTTCTGACATTTAACATTTTGACAACACCAATGACTCTGGCGGCAATAACTGTATTTTCTAGATCTTCTGTACCTCTAGGTTCTGAGGAACTAAAGGCTGCGGCACCAGGCTGAAACAACTGTCACAGACACTTCTCAACCAGGATGATTCCCCTAGATGGTGGCAGTGGGATTGGGCTAAAAGTAGGCCAGTGGCCTGAGGGGATATTTATATGGGGCTTTTGGTACAAAGAGCTAGTAAGTTACTGCTCTCTGGGTCTTAATGTTAACTTCTAAAACTGTCATAAATAGATGCGTTCTCTCACAATATTAGACAAAAAGTGTGAAAAAAAAACATATCAGGACCAGCACATGGCAGTGTATATAGTAGCCACACTACAAGAGGAAAGACAGAGCAATCAAAGAAAATCTCTGAGGAAAACTTCAAATACTACAATAGCAGAGAAAGTAATTGGGGATCTATGGAAAGGCACTGGAGGATTCCATCAATATCTAACTGACACACACAGTAGAAAACATAAATACTGTATGGGCCAACTTAGAGCAACCAAAACGGAAATACACAGAAAGGAACTCAGAAAACAAAGACGTATCAGAACTCCTAGATTCCCTTCATCAGCAATTGAAAATAAAAGCCAAAATGTTAAAATAATACAAGGAGTCAAACAGGCACAAAGATCAAAATAATTCAGTGTCAAAGAAAAATTTATAACAGAGGCTTGAGAAGTTATAAAACCAGTGGAGAGAAGGAATCCTTTGAAGAAGGAGGATATGGAAAATTTTTGGTTATCTGCATGGTTGCAGGAAGTCCAACAACACAAAATGGCCACTTGGATCAAATGAGAAACATCAAGCTTGCCCACCATTAAATTAATAAATGACAGAATAGTTAAATCAAGGGAAATGATTGAAATTTTTCCTTCTCTGCAGAACTGGAAAGAAAAGGACTGAGGCCAGATATCCATAGTTATTGACTCAAATAATTCACATCGGTACATGCATTATTAGCAAAGCACTTTACTCTCACAGACAAGCTTGATCCCACTTTTCTTAACAGAAGACAGTTTATATCTATTATCAAAAGATAGGAACATCAGCATCCCCTGCAAATACTGGCCAAGTATATGCTTGTGTGCTTTATCCAAAACATTCACAGATTATGCCCTCCAAAAAAAAAATCTATAAACACTTACAAGAAAACAATATATAAGCTAAGGAGCCAAAAGGGTAGCAAAAAAAGTCCCAGGAGTATAAACAGCAACTTGCCATTGATTTTGTAATTATTGAACAAACTATCAAAAAGCATCATAACATTTATACTGCCTTTGTTGATTACAGTAAAATTTTTTATTTATTTTGACACCCATGGCTTATTTGTATACTTCAAATATATGTATCTATACATATATTCAAATGTAAATTTTGAGAACTTTTCAATAGCATGTATATACTTCAAATACATATTGAATTGCATATTCTATATGTATTTAAGTATATGAATAACTATATTAATAATATATGGCTAATGAATTAACAATATATTCAAATATATTTTAAATATATGAATAAGTATGCTTGTACTATATGTATATACACACACATATTATATATATAATATATGTGAAGCATATGAATAAACCATGGGTATAGAATATGTATGTATATATATAATATTTATACATATAAATATATATTTGTATATGTGTATACTGAGTATAATCTGAGAGAGAGCATATAACAAGTATAATGAGAATTTTAGAGTATTTGTTGTCCATGTAGATAACTGTTCTCTATTTAAAACACACCACCTAGAAAAAAAGTATAATATAATTCATATATAAGCATTTTTCAGGGATCCAGTTTAAAACCCTTGTGGCTCTGTCTATCCTTAAATATATTATCTTATAAATAGAACTAAGTATAGCTTCCAAATTGAAAAGAGAATCAAACCAAACATTTTATTAAATATTTGTAAATGATGGCATTGAACTAAATCACACACACACACACACACACACACACACACACAAAGGGGAAAAAAACACATTAAATGGTTCCTTTTTATGGAATCTTTCTCCACTGATATGAAAATGTCATTTGGACTGAACAAGTGTAAAATTATTAATTTATAACAAGATAACAGAGACTAAAATTATAAGCTTGAATACTGTGGTTATGTGGGCAGCTAGGTGGCGCATTGGATATGGTGTTGGGCCTGGACTCAGGAAGAATTATCTTCATGAGTTCAAATCCAGACTCAGATACTTAGTAGCTATGTGACACTGGGCAAGTCATTTAACCCTGTTTGCCTCTGTCTCCTCATCTGTAAAGTGATCTGGAGAAGGAAATAGCAAACTACTCCAGTATCTTTGCCAAGGAAACTCCAAATGGGGTCATGAAGAGTCAGACATAAATAAACAACAACAAAAATTGAACCAGTAAGATGAAGTCTAAACCTTCAAACAACCTGGGTCTCCATCAGGCGAGACACATAAAGCATAAAAATTACAAAAATAGTTGACTATGAATGAACACTTAAAGAGACTAACTGGCATCCTGAAATCAAAGCTGAATGGGGAAAATGTGCTTAAAGTAATTAACAACTATATAATGTTCATCTTAATGTGCTCTTTTGCAACTATAATATGAATCATAACATAAGTAACATAACAAATTAACCAAACAAAACCAGGACATTATTCATTGAATTTAGTGCCTATCACCCTAAAGCAAGTGGAGAGATGAAAATGTCCTTGCCAAAAAAAAGAGGTAGAGGATTGATAGAAATTCTTAGAACATATAATAAATCAAAACCATACAAAAATATTTTTGGAGCAAGCAGGCATCATTTTGCTGAGCAACAGTCAAGGCTGATAACAGGTAGATTCAATTAGATTTGTCAAATGTAACCAAAAATAATTAAATTCTGGATGAAATCTTTGAAATAGCTGAGATTAAAATGTCCTCTGTGGATAACTACTGCATTAATTTAGCTTACAATCTGTTCACAAGGAAGCATCAAAACTTTAGCTAAGCCATAAGGATGTGTTTGTGGAAATAGTGATTCATGATGGCAATCCAGGACTAGGTCACTGCCACCAGAAATTACATAAGGATTATCCATAAGGAGGCTAGACTTAGTGCTCAGTACAGATTGTGCAAGAAAATGGTAGAAACAGCACAACAAATCACTTCAGACTGTAAAATTTAGGAACAAAATACATTCCAAGGAATGACCCACTGGTTAGAATTATATATCAGAAGCATGCTATTCCTCAAGGATTGACAGATGATAAATTTCATACTAAAATATCCCTTTGATTGATATATTGAGAACTTTTCAATAAACTGTGTAAGAACTCGACTACCATCAGAGATCAAACTGTTGATTTTAATCACCCAGTCATAACACTGATACATAAAAACCTAAGAAAATGCTGTTTAATAGATGTCTCCACACCGACTACTTATAATCTCCAAGCTACACAAAACAAAAAGAATTCAAAACTTTGACCTAACAGAAGAAATCAAAAATATGTGAAAACAGGTTGAGGTGCATATCAACTCTATTGTCCTATTTGTTATTGGACTCTTGCCTGTGAACCTGAAGAGAATGAGCTTATATCTTAATACTTTTATTCCATACAAAGGCAATTATTTTATCCACCTGGAAAATAGTTTGCATAACACTATGTATAAAACTGTAATATCAAGATAGAAATTTGTTCCAGTAGTTTCAATATGAACTCCATTGAAACAGATGAAAGGAATAAGATAACGATGATGATGATGATTAGATTTATGTAGTGCTTTAAGCTTTAAAGAATACTTTCCAACCCACCTAGAATAGATGCTTCACTTGAGGGGAGCTCTGTGAGGACTCCCTGAGGAAAAAAAAAAGGACTTCCAGGCTCTACCAACAACCAAGAGATGTGAATCTGTCACATTTGTATTTTACATGTGATACCATTGTACTCTATTTAAAGTACATCCTCTTTCCATGGATTACATGTGTATTTGCAAGACAGTCTCAAGTTTAGGACAGGAATATTTTGCAAGTACTGTTTTTGCTATGTCACTTGAATAAATGATTTTGCTAAGAAAAAAAATACTTTCTTCACAACTTTGAGGCAAGTAGTGCAAGTATTCCCATCCTCATTTTACAGATGAGGAAACTAAGTCACAGAGAGGTTAATAGACTTCATCATAGTCACAAAATTAGGAATGATTGGAGACAGATTTGATCCCAGATCTAAATCTATTTTTCCATTAATATTAATGGAAATATAATTCTGTTATTAATGGTTCCATTTCCAATTATTGTTAACCCTACCTTACAAATAAAGAAACTGAGGCTCAGAAGTATTAAGTGATATATACGTGAGTATGCACTGTCAGAGGTACAACTGTGCAAGTCAAACCCAGATTTCTCCTGACTAGAGGTTTAGCCATCTTTTCACTACACCCCTTGCCTCTCAATTTAACTCATAAATGACTGAGTGCTTTTCCTCTCCATGTGACACTCTAAGGCATTGTTGTTCAGTCATTTTTCATTCGTGTCCCACTCTTCATGGTTCCATTTGTGGTTTTCTTACCAAAGACACTGGAGTGGTTTGCCATTTCCTTCTCCAGTTCATTTTACAGATGAAGAAACTGAGGCAAATAGGGTTAAGTGACTTGCCCAGGGTCACACAACTAGTAAGTGTCTGATGCTGGATTTCAACTCAGGTCTTCCTGACTTCAAGGCCAGTGCCCACTGTGCCATCTAGCTGCCCCGCGGGGGTATTATAGGCTGTCAGTATCTAGGCACTCTTCACTTTTAAGGAATGGTATACTAAATTCAGAATTTATTGGACTCAAAATACCTGGATCAAGTCCCGACTCTGCCACTTTCTTCCTATGTGACCATGAGGAAATTGTGGGTGAGATCAATAAAGAATACAAGTGCTCACAAGTCAGGCAATTTATTATTCACAGACGTGCATGTAGCTCCCTAGCTCTTCACTCTCCCTGGAGAGCACAGGCAGTGGCACAGACAATAGATTGAAATGCATACCCTGTAGAGAGCCCAACATTATGGGTCTCCATCCTTATGTGTGATTGCTATTTTGGGACAGATTCACAGGGGCCAAATGGAAGAGGGACCTTCAGGGCATTGAATAAGTGAGCAACCCAATTTCAACCTGCCTTATAAACCACAAGAGCATTTTGATTAGGAAAGTCTTTTAAACTAATTATGATCAGGAGAGCATTACATACATTACATACATGGATCAGATGAAATTTGCTAAACTGATTATGATTAAGAGAGCTTTGCATAATTTATATAAATGAAGATGGCTTAACACAACTGTTGGATACAGAGGAACTTTCCAGTACATCGATGAGTCAGTCATTCATTGGAGTGACTTCTGTCAGTTATATACTAGCAACAAGCTCACAATAGCTTTGGGAAAATTATAATCTCAGAGCCTCAGTTTTCTTAGCTCTGTAATGGGGATAAAATTTATTCTACCCTGTATCTTAGCATTGTTTGCAGGAAAGTGCTTTGTAAATCATAAAATATTCTATAAATATGAATGTATTATCTATCAGTTGTCTTACAGAGTTGCCTAGATGGAGAGTTCAAGGGATCTACCTGTGATCTCTTGAGGCGACATATATCAGAGGAAGAACTTGAATCCAGGCCTTCCTGACCCTGAGGTCAACTCTCTATCCCTTACTCTGCCCCGATAGCTTAGTTATCTCTCTAAGATTATATAAGATGAAAGTAAGTACCTATCTGCATTGATAGAGAAAGTTCTTTCCTGGGAACTCCCTTCACCATTGAAATCACTGGCTTGATTTAAAAAAAAATAGTAGTCTTCAATAATAACCTGGAACACTGAGAAGTTAAGGGACTTGTCCCAGTTTATGTCAGAATTAGGACTTGAACTCAACTCTCCCTGACTGTTTGGCTAATTATCCATTATGCAACATTGCCTCTTTCAGGCCTGCACAACCTACAGAACCTCAGCCAGCCAAAGTATTTTGGGTGGCCCGCAAAAACCACAAGTTGTACACTCTTTTCTATGTCCTTGTTAACTTTTTATAGAAAAAAAAAGGCCAAGCAAATACCTTTGGCATAAAGCCAGTCATTAATGTTCCCAAGGCACTGTTGGTACAGCCCCTACCCTTTCGTTTCACAGATGACAGCATTAGCAGCTGGGAGGATGAAAAAGATGAGTCCTTGATGACTAAGTATTAAGATTTTGTCAATCTCCCAAATCTAAGAAGATTACATATTCATTCCTGTCTTCAGAGATTGTTCTACCCCAGGTCATCTACAATCCAAAGCCAATTTTAATTATGAATTTCTCAAACATAGAAAAAAAGCAGCATTCTCCTTTCCTCCCTCCCCACTCTCCTCACATGGAGAACATATGAAGCATAGCATACTTCTTTTTCCAGGAGAAAATTTATGCATTAGGTACCAGGATTTCATTTATTAGAAGAACTACAGAACCTAGAGAAGTAATATGAATATATCAAGCTTAGCAATAAAATTTCATGATTCCCTCTCTTAGTTTACTTGTCTGTCTCTCCATACCTCCACCTCCCCCTCCCCCTCCTTTTATGTTATTTGTGGTCATTTGTTGAAGTAATCATCTGCTAGATGAGGTGTGAATTTGTTTTCTTGTTAGTATTTGGCAAGAAGGTTCTTCTTTCCTGACAAATTAATTACCTGTGAATCCCTCCCAGCAGTCCTGGACATTCTCAGATGAAAGAACAGTGGGCACATGTGCTTATGAGTTGGGAAGAAAAATATGGACACAGTAAATGAAGTGATCAAAACATAGGGATCTGACCGAAGGCCAAGGAGAGGAACCTGTTGGCACTCTGCTTGTGGACATTGTTTTCATCAGCATTAAGTACCATGGGGCACCATTCCCAGGACTACAAACAGAATGGACTGAATATTTGCCATGGGGGAGAGTAAAACCACAGGAGCTCAGGAGCTGTTCTAGAGAGACCCTGAGAGCGTGAGAAAAATCAACCTGAAGGGCTTGCCAACAGAGAGCTGAAGGAGGTGAGAAGAAAAGAAGAAGAAAAACAACACAGAGGGCAGAGAAGCAGAATGGCTGCGTTGCCATGGAGAAACTCCACTGAGCTCAGAATTCATCAGCCTTATGGAATAGAATTCTTTGCCTTCTGACTGTGCCAGTGAGGACTGAGGGTTTAGTGTTTCTCCATTTTCCCTCAGCATTTACACTTACAGATATGGTTAGTATGAACATTTCTCCACTCGTGGCGGCTTATAATTGTTCCCTTGTTGTCCTGTGGTCTTGTCCTCCACCAAGAGGACAAGTGCCTCTATCCAAGAAAAGAACTAGAACTTCTGCTTAATTCTTATCTTCCACCACGTCTTCATTGGGTATACAGATAGATAGCTAATTTAGATAGAAAGATGATAGATAGGTAGATAGATAGATACATAGATACATAGATAGATAGACAGACACAAACACATTTGCAGAGATAGAATCAGAATCAGAGACAGCTAGCTAATACAAAAATTAGATTTGAATAGTGCTTTACAAATATTATCTCACTTTATCCTCCCAACAACCCTGGGAGGTAGGTGTTATAATTAGCATTTTACAGATGAGGAAACTGAGTCAGCTAGTTCCCTAGGCAATCTCTGAAATTAAGTGATTTGCCCAGGGTCACACAGAGAGTAAGTATCTGAGACCAGATTTGAACTCAGATCTTCCTGACTCCATTTACTGCATGTATTCACTGCTCTATTTACTGCATCAGAGAGAGATCGATAATCATGGTGTAGAGGACAAAGAATTGGCCTCAAAGTGAGGAAGATCTCAGTTTAAGTCCCAACTCAGGCACATCTTGGCAAGGTTATTCTAGATAAGTCACTTATCCCTTCAGTGCCCCCAGAATCCTCTCTAAGATAAGTTTCAGATTCAAGGCACATCTGCTTTAATGAAGAGAATTTTTTTTTACCAGGGAGCTCCCTCCATTGATGAAATCCCAGGTCCAGACCAAAATGAAATTCCTATGATATCTTTACCATAGAATATGGCCACTGTGTAACCTCTTGCTGCTAACACAGCTTGGTAACCTCTCTGTAACTAATAGTTTTAGAGAGCTGGGTGGATAAACAAGACAGGAAATTCTCTTGAAAAGTTTATTGATTAGAAGGTCTCTCTCAGTTTCAGTTCCAGCTACTAACCAGGGGTGGGGAACCTGTGGTCTCGAGGCCACATGTGGCCTTTTAGGTCCTTGGGTGCTGCGTTTTGACTGAGTCCAAGTTTTACAAAACAAATCCTTTTATTAAGAAGATTTGTTCTGGGAAGTTTGGATTCAGTCAAAGGGCCACACTTGAGGACTTAGAGGGCTACATGTGGCCTGTAAACCACAGGTTCCACTCTTCTGCCCAATAACACCTAGTGGGCAAGCCTCAATCATTGAGTGGATTCCAAAGAACTCAACTTCAAATAAAAAGTACTGCTCTGACCTCACTACAAGAAGCTTTACTGAGGTCAGATTCCTGATGTTGAGATCTTCCTGAGCTGGCTGGGCTGCTCCACAAAGATGTCATCGGGCCCTCCTTTACCATTAGAAGGGTAGACTTCTACTCATTTATATTTTCTATTACTAAAATTAAAATACTTGATATTGTGGATTCCATTGTCATGAATGTTAGGTGGCACAGTGGACAGAGCAGTAAACCTGGAGTGAGGAAGACCACATTTTAAATCCAGTCTCAAACATTTAGTAGCTATATGGCCCTTTATACAAAAGCTAGCTTTTGTATAAAACTGTCTCCACCTCTATCTCTCCAAATGTGTGCATGTCTTTGTGTATAGATATAGATACACATAGCAATGGATATAAATCTATAGATAGCTCTGTCTGTGAAGCTATCTATCTCTGTTTGCTTAAGTTCATAACTCAACTATAAAATGGGGATAATAATAGCACCTACCTCCCAGGGCTGTTGTGTGGATCAAATAAGATAGCATTTACAAAGTACTTAGCGCAGTGTCTGGCACATAGTAGGTGCTATATAAATGAGTGTTTCTTTCCTTCCTCCCTAAACTGAGCCCATCCAAAGTTGATGATGGAGCACTGAGTGAGATGACGTGACTTGCCCATGTTCACATAGCCAGGATGAGTCAGAGAAGAAACCTGAACAAAGATTTTCCTGAATCCAAGGCTGGTCCTCAATCTACTATGTAATGATGCTTCTCTAGATCTACATGAAGAGCTAAGTAAATGACTTTTGTATTTTAAATTAATATGACTGATACCGAGTAAACTAAACAGAGCTAAGAAAACAGCTTACACAATAACTACAAAAACAAATCAAAAGTGAATGTTGCAAAATTACAAAGCATAAGCATAGCTCCAAAGAAGAGATATGAGAAGACACCCCTACCTCACCCCTTTGCAGCTAATAGTTAATATCCATTAAGGGAAGTATCCTACACATATTTTCAGACTTTTTCATGGACTGATCAGTTTTGTTATTTTTTTTTCCTTTTTTGCTTTTAAAAATATTACCTATTATATTAGATGGCTCTCTGAGGAGGGCAGAGGAAGGATGCTGGGAAAATTTTTGGTGATGTTAAAAAAACCAAAAAACAATAAAAAATTTATTTTGAAAAATTAATATGAATGAATCTATGTCTTTATCTGTAGACTTCACCTTTTTTCTAGTTATAGCCTTAGTACGGGGAGAATATCCTCTTAGGGAGGGTTTCTTGGCTTATAAAAAAAGAGATTTCCTCCTCTTCATCTCCTTGTCTTTAAAGAGACCTCTTACTGACTTAATTGGCATAAGTAATCATTGAAGCCTATAACATAAGATTACAAAGAAAAGAAAATATACTTGGATTCTTCACTTGGAATCACAGAATGTCAGAGCAGGACAGGTTCTTGGAGGTTTAGACTGATCCCTTTTTTAAAATAAATAAGTAAATGAATGAATGAATGAACAAATGAACAAACAAATGGATAGATCAATAAATAAATAAGTAAATAAATGAGGCAACTGAGCCCCAATGCAGTAAAGTGAATTATTGAAGGACACACAACTAGGCAGTGATGAAGCTGGGACTCAAGCTTAGTTCTGTTGACTCTAAGTCCAGTAGCTAGTTGGAGGGAGGGGCAGGTGAAAATTCTTGTTCAGGTACACATTGGACTAGATGAACTAAGGTTCCTTCCAACTCTTGAGTTCTATTATTTTATGATGAAATATGACCTTAAAACATGGCCTTTGATTTTAATATTCTGTTAGAAGTTGAATAGGATTTCATTAAAACTGTGACTCCATATGACTTGGTACTCAATTTCCTAATGAAAGAGGATTGTGGACATGGAGAGTTAAAAATTGCTTAACACATATACTATAGTAAGCTGGTAAGAGGCCTTGGGCATGAGCCCAGATCTTCTGACTCCCAGAACACACTGCCAATTTTATCAGCAAATAGAATAACTGATAAAGATGCCACAAAACTGTGACTAACATATCCCCTACTCCAGTTTCCCTTCTCACTAGTGGTCAAATCAGAAATATTTTGTTCAGTTCTAGTGCTAGTGAAGAGTGCCTGGAGATGAGTACCAACAACAAAAGAAACCCTTGGTTTTCCCTACTGGCATCTTCACTTGTCATTTTCTGAGCTATCTGGAATGACAGGTATTGCTCTAGCCATCAGAAACCCAAATTCTTAGAACTGTAGAAAGTCAGAGCTGGAAAGCTGCTGAGAGATTGTCTCATCCAACTCCATTTTATAGATAAGGAACCCAGGGCATAGGAAGGGAACATGACTTTCCCAAAGTCACACAACTATTTCAATGCAAAATGGGGACTAAAATTCTGACTCAAAATCCCAGCCTCTTTCCACTACAGAAGGCTGCCAAAAATTTTAATTCTGGTCGCAGTGGCCCCATGTTTCTATATCTTGCTGCAGAACAGCTAATAGTTAATATCCATTAAGGGAAGTCAAAGGTCACAACAGTGTTAATCTCCTATCCAAGAGGCCCTCCAGCCTCCAGGCAGTAGGTTTTAATTGGGTTTTCTATTAAGGCAGTTTTCTCCTCTGTGATTTATTATAAAGAAATGAAACAATTAAGCTTCATTTGAAAACACTAATGAATTATTGAGCATGGACCAAGTAAAAAAGAAAATATGACCCGCATTAGCCTCTATTTAGAGAAATCAGGGAAGAATGTATGAAATCTGAAGAAACAAGCTAATAAGGGTGTGTCTGGGGAAATCCTGAGGAGAGAAAAGAGAGAAGACCAAGTGAGAGGGGGCTTCATGCATGGAATATTATAACAGCCTCTAACTCTCAGCTTATCACATTTTCACTGGCTATTTTCCATGCCTGAAATGTTCTCCCTCCTCACCTCTGCCTACTGGCATCCTTTAAGTCCCAGATGAAATCACATCTTCTATAGGAAGCCTTTCTCAACCCCTCTTAATTCCAGTGCCTTCTCTCTGTTAATTATTCCTGTTTATACTGTATATAGCTTGTTTGTACATATTTATTTTCTTATACGTTATTTATTGACTCCTCAATTAGATTGGGAGCCCCTTGAGGGCAGGAACTGTCATTTGCCACTTTTTATATCCCCTGTATTTAGCACTGTACCTGTCACATTATAGATTCTTGAATGGTAGGATCAGGGCTAGATTGGACAAACTAGATAGTCACTGAAGTTCCTTTCAACAATAAAATTCTATGATTTTATGAGTTTGGCAATGAACGGAAAGTCATTGAAAACTTTTAAGAAAGTTTCCTAAAAATATAAAAAAATATGGATGGGATAAGAGACTGGGGGCAGAGAGGGCGAGTCAGTCATTCAATAAATATCAAGAATCTATAATGTGCCAGGTACTGTGCTAAATACTGGGGAGGGGAGGGGAGGGGAGGGGAGGGGAGGGGAGGGGAGGGAAGAAGGATGGAAGATGAAGAAACTAAGGCTTAGGCAAAATAAATAATTTGCCCAAGGTGACACAGCAATGGTGGTGGTAACAAAATGGGACAGAATAGAAGAGGTAAAGACTCAGGATCCACCTAGACATTAGATTCTAGACACAAGATTGTAGTGGAGGAGGCAGTGTCCACACAAACAGGCAAGATCCCATACAACAGAGTCATGGGCAGTCATCTGCTCTCTGTCCTGAAAACATAAATAATGTGCTAAGCATGGAATCAGGACAGACCTGGCCTAGTGACGAAGCAAGCAACTAAAGCTATTGAGGCACCAATGAGAAAATTTACATAAATCACTTCGCAAACATTAAAGTGCTATGGAAATGCCAACTACTAGCTCAGCCTCTCTGAGCATGTATTCCTCATTTATAAAATGGAGATAATAATACCTGCATTAAAGATATTGATGGATGCTTTGTAAAACTTATAGTGTTCCATGAATGTGAAATTGTGAGCTATAGGCAAGAGGTCATGATCAAGAGGTCCATTACTAGAAGTAAACATCAGCGAATACCTTAAATTCCATTCAACTCAATCAAGAACGCATTACAAGGTGCCAGACGCTTTTCTAGGAGGTGGGGATGCAAAGGCCAAAATGAAATAGTCCCTGACAGAGGAATTTTCATTCTATCTTATCTTAAGTCTAGGTTGTGAAACAAAGTCAAAAATATAAGGAAAATGGTCTTTTCCAAGCAGTTTGGCCACATTTAGTATCAAGGAATCCAATATAGGTAGGACAGGTGGCAGGTTCCCAGTAGAACAATTGAGCTTCAAAATAAGCAGTAAAGGATAGGCACTTTGTTCTGAGGTAAACAGCCTGGGGGTATTGTCCAGCTCAAATAGGCAAGGCCTACACAACAGAATCATGGCCAACAGTTCTAGGACAGAGGACATCTGCTTTCTGCCCTGAATGCCTACACTCTCTTCAGTATGGGTGGACAAGAGTTGGCAGGGACACATTGACAACCAGGTAGAGTTCTGTCTCCATACCTCATCATAGCTATGGACTGGAGCATGGGCAGACAACTAACCCTTGGGGCAGCCTCTGCTTTCCCTAGTACTAGCACTCATTTTTCTGTAAGGAGTTGGTCTCTAAGTGGAAATTCTGCTAATTATACTAACACAAATGATTAGTTCATAGCTTTGTTGAGCTCTGTTTAATACATCCATTTACTCCATCTTTGTGTCTGTCTTTATGGCCTTTAGGACTGAGAGAGACAAATACTACACTATAATAGCATTTGTGTGTGCATGTATGCTCGAACACATGTGTGTGTGTGTGTGTGTGTGTGTGTGTGTGTGTAACTGGACAATTTGACTGCAAGCCAAAGAATATTTTATTTCTGCCTTAGTTGACACAAAGTATTCAGGTGCAATAGTAACTGTTATTTAATTGCCTACAGAAATATCCATTTAATCTGTGTTGAGGCAAGATCTATATAACAGTACAGAACAGTAAATGCCAGGTTCTTTTGTTCAGGGAAAAATGTACTGGCCTTTAAAAAATAAATACTTTTTTTTATATGAATAATCTCCTTTTGGCCTTTAGTGTCATGTAGCACCATTCTTTCAAGACAGCTCAGTAAAGGAAGGAAACTGGCAATCAGTATGTTACCAGGAATTTCTCTTGGCTCCAAACTTTCTTACTTTTCAGAATCCCTGGAGCAGAACCCACAAATAGCCCTGCCTGGAGCCGAAAGCACTCATCTAGTTCAGACCCTCACTGGACTATCAATAGTCTTCTAACTATTCTCACTGCCCCAAACATCTCCCCACTTCAATTCATCCTCCGTTGAGCCTCCAAGAAGATTTTCCTAATGGGCAAGTCCTGATCACTTAATTACCCTACTCAATAAATGCCAGTGGCTTCCTCCCAACTCTAGTATCAAATAGAAATTCCTCCATTTGGCATTTAAAGCTATTCAAAGTCTAGCTCAACCCTATTAACACATATAACCCCAGTTGCTGGTGTATCTTCCTCCACTGTGTGTATTTGATCTGTATGTGTGTTATATATAGCTCTATATGTACAGGTTATCTCCTCCATTTGAATATAAGCAACTTAAAAGCACTTACATTGTCATGTTTTTTCTCTTTGTATCTCTAATATTTAGCACAGTGACTAGAACATAGCAGATATATATTTTTGTTCATTGTTGATTGATTGATTCATTCATTCATTCGTTTGTTCCTCTCAGTTAATGTCTCTCACCCCAAGGAGAATCTTGCTTAATATAACTTTGCTGCTGAAATGAACAGGGTATGTAAGTTAAAAAAAAAATCAACCCTGTGTTCCCAGAATGCATTGCATCTTCCTCATTATCTTCATCTTTGTGATTTGCATTCCTCCAAACAAACCTGCAGGTTAATTAGTGAAAATATTATCCTTATTTTACATGAAAGAAAAATGAGTTTTTGTGAAGATGAGTGAATTGATTGTGCAAGGTCACACAGCTAGGAAGAGTAGACCTGGATCCCTTCTTCTACCTTCCAATACACTTCATGGTACCTATTATTTCTTTGTTTTGTTTTGTTTTTTTAGTGAGGCAATCAGGGTTAAGTGACTTGCCCAGGGTCACACAGCTAGTAAGTGTTAAGAGTCTGAGGCTGGATTTGAACTGAGATCCTCTTGACTCCAAGGCCAGAGCTGTATTCACTAAGTCACCTAGCTGCCCCCATGATACTTAGTCTTAAGAAAGTTAAAGACACTTTCATGAAAATAATAAGTTCTTACTGTACTCTGTAAGGCTTTTTATTGATTAATTTTATTGATTAATTTTTATTAATAATAAATTATTTATTAATATTTTATTAATTTATTTATTTTTCATTTTCAACACTTTTACAAGATTTTGATTTCAAAATATTTTCCCCTCCCTCCTCTCCCCTCTCCCCAAGACAACATGCAATCTGATACAGGCTATACATGTGCAATCATATTAAACATATTTCCACATTAGTCATGTTGTAAAGAAGAATCAGAACCAAAGAGAAAAACCACAAGAAAGAAAAAAAAAGAAAAAATAGAGGAAATAGTACGCTTCAATCTGCATTCAGACTCCATAGTTCTTTCTCTGGAATTGATTAGCATTTTCCATCATGAGTCTTTTGGAATTGTCTTAGATCATTGCATTGCTGAGAAAAGCTAAGACTGTCAAAGTTAGTCATTGCACAATGTTGCCACTACTGTACAATGTTCTACTAGTTCTGTTCACTTCACTCAGCATCAGTTCATATAAGTCTCCCTGGTTTTTCTGAAATCTAAATGCTCATCATTTCTTATGGAACAATAGTATTCCATTATATTACTATATCACAGCTTGTTCAGTCATTCCCCAATTGATGGGCATCCTGTGTGGGGCTTTTTATGATCTCACACAATCATGACTTACACTTGTACGGGGCCTTAGGATAATTAATAGATGGGACCTTAGGGTACATCTGGTCCAACCCCTCTTATTTTACAAATGAGAAAACTGGGGCCAAAAGAGATTAGATCCAGTATTCTTCCCACTGTACAACTAAAATTAGACCCTCATGATTATCCCATGAGGCATGGAGTATAAAGCACACTGGACCATTAGTAGCTCTGGTATGGTAGGAAGAGCAATGACTTTGACATCAGAGGACTTGGATTAGAATTCCAACTTTGTTATTTAGTGGCAATATACCTCTAGGCCTCAATTTCCTCATCTGTAAAGCAAAGGATACTTGAACTAGACTATAATCATAGCTTATATTTATATAAAGATTTGGGGCACATAAAGTATAGATTGTCTTACTTACCATAGTGCTGTGAATTAGGGAGAGAAGCTTGAGTATTTGCATAGTCTCCATGATGCTCCAGGTCACTTCTCCACCTTTGCTGCTTCAGCTTTCCTTAAACCTAGATCAGCCCATGAATTCTTGGACCACCTCTCCACACATGGGTCCCTTCCCTGCTTCCCTCCCCACTATCATCACTTTTCAACTCCCTTTTATGTGTTGTAGTTCTGTGTTAAAATGCAAGCTTTTTTGAAGGCAGGGATTGTCTTTTTTATTATTATGTATTTATTTGTATTATTTGTTTGTGGCAGCTAGGTGGCACAGTGGATAGAATGCTGGACTTGGAATCAGGAAGACTCATCTTGCTGAGTTCAAATCTGGCCTCAGACACTAGCTGTGTGACCCTGCACAGGCCATTTAATCCTGTTGCCTCAGTTTCCTCATCTGTAAAATGAGCTTGAAAAGGAAATGGCAAACCACTCCAGTGTCTTTGCCTGGAAAATCCCAAATGGGGTCACAAAGAGTCAGACACAACTGAAAAATGACTGAACAATTTGTTTGTATTTATTTCTATTCCTATGCTGCTTAGTACAGTGCCTGACACATAGTAAGTGCATGATAAATCCTTATTCTATCTAGGAAACCAAAACTCTTGCCCAAAATCACATAGCTAGTTAATTGCAGAGCCCAAATTAGAACCCAAAGGTCTTCTGACTCCTTCTGGTATATTTTATGTTATACTATGCCATCAGTCTCATAAAGTGTAAAACAAAAGCAGTTTTCCTTGGATTATGTTTAGAGAGTGAAGTAAGCCTTCACAGAAGTTGTGAATATTCTGAGTGACTTTTAGTTTAGGTTCACCAGTTTTTCCAAGCCCTAGACAAAGCCTCTGCTGTATGTGATTTCACTGATCCATTTTCACTCTTTTCCTAAGGAAGTATATAGCAGAAAGAAGAACAGTTCTGAAAAAATTAATCTTTATTCAGGATACCACTGAATGGCAGTCGATAGAAGGAAAATTGCAAGGAGAAAGCCAACTAGGGCAGACCTTGAAGGTCTTAGAAGAATGGAGCTAACTGCCAGGAGAGGACACATTCCATCTGTTCTCCTGCCCCCTCGAACTTGATCTTGCACAACAGACAGATGTAAAAAAAAAAATTACCTCCTATAGCTCCCAGCTGTTAAGAGCTTCAGAGACACTGCTCAAAGACTATCTGTCATGAAGAATAAAAGCCTCTTCCAGGATGTATAAGAAGGGAAACTTGCCACCAAAACACATGGAACCGAGAGTTTGTAAAAGTTGTGAAGGCCCACATAGCTGAGCACAAAATTCTATCTGATTCTATCAAATGCAACTGGTGGCTCTTTAATCCTATCACAACTGATCAACCAAGCCATGAGTATTTACTGAACACCTATACGATTCACTTACACTGCAAATTGCACTGCAAATTCCACTAGATACAAAAAAAAGTAAGCCCCTTGAGGGCAGGGATTCTGCTGTTCTATCCATCTTTCCAACTAGGATTGAGAGATCAGAAGAACTTTAGAGAACAGAGGACTTGGAGTGGAAAGGAATCTAGGCCAACCTTGTGTTTTAAAAATGAGGAAACAAAGCCTCATAGAAGCAAAATGATTTCCTCAAGTCACAAAAGGTGCATATAGTAGAGCCAGATTTTGAACCGATATCCTCCAACACCAGATCCATTTATCTTTATGCTATACCACACTGGTTTGCTCAGCATAACACGGAGAGCAGAATTGAAACTTGAACCCAGATCTCTGACTCCATTTCCAGTGCTTCTTTTTCATTACACTACTGGTTCCTAACCTATGGGATGGGGACTACTAGCAATCTGTGGGATTGTTGCAAAGAGTATGAATGTTTATAAATGGAATAAATGTCTCACACACGTATGTATTATAATTTTCCAAATGTGTAGACAAGCTAATATGATTAATATAATATAAATATTTAAAGCATCATAGATAGATAATAGCTCTTGCTCATTGTGTATTTTCTCAACCAACATATATTCATGATCTGATTACTATTGTTTTAGGAAGCCACCAAAATCTTTTTAATATGAAAAAGGGATCTTCATATTCAGAAAGGTTAGGAGTTATTGTATAATTCCTCACTTCAACACTACCTAGCATATAGAAAGCACTTAGTAAAATGTTTGTTGAAATCAGTATTAGGAAGCCTATGACTTAATTGGTGTGATAAGAACATTCTACAGGGTAGTAATCTGCAAACAATGAATCAACAATTACAGAACAATTAGAAAGGTGCTAAATTGTATGTAACTGACTATAAGAGCAATTGAAGTTCAGAGAAAGAACTAAAAATGGATGAATGAATGGAAAAGCATTTATTAAGTCCTTACTTTGTGTCAGGCATTGTGCTAAATTCTGATGCTATAAATACAAAAATGAGATAATCTCTGACCTAAAAGTTTATATTCTAATAGAGGGAGGCAAGTGATGAGTCATAGGGATAGTGAGTTGATTCTTATGGTAGTAAACTGACAATCCTTTTCCAAGAAAAAGTATAGTAGAATTGATTTCATTGTTTACCTTAGAGTCAGAGATAAGAAGGGGCAGACAAAGTTTATATGCACTAGCAGGGAAGATGGGCATATGTCCAAAGTGAGTAACTAAATGAGTTGTAAAGTATCATCTGGTCTGGTTTGTACTCTCTCATTCATAAGTCAAGACTGCCTAATGCAAAGTAATTGTTCCAAAACTTACTTAGTCACAGAATTATAAGTTTCTATCTATGTAGTACCTCCTCTAGGGTCACTTACCCAACTCAAACTGGGGAGGCTAAATATTATTCTCCTCAGTTTTCCCGGACTTCACTAATGGGAACTGATTTGTATTACTGTCACTGAGCCTACTGGGTATACTTCCTAATAATTATCAGCCAGACTTAAGAAAGGGTATTTAACTAAGTAAGGACAGTTGTCACAAAACCAATTTCCCCAAACTGAGGGTGCACTCTCATTTCACACACTTGAGATCTCTGGGAAGAGTAGGATCAAACTTGTCAAATGGTAATGAGATACATGTGCAAAGAACCAAATGGCAGTGGGGTAACTCACAGCTCCTGGGTACACTGAGTCCTTTTCTCTCTTTGTGGAGAAGGTGTAGTTCTCTGCTTGGCTCCTAGGATTGGTACCTTTATATAGTGACAACCTTCACTGCTATCCACACTGACAGGTCATATTCTCTGAAACTGCCTTTTCTCAGTGCGTCTAGTTTGTCCTTGGCTCATCTCTCAACTTTTAGTGCAGACTATCAGCTACTACTGATTCAGGAAAACTGCTACTAATGCCAATGAGAATTCTAGATCTTTGGACTCTTCAAAGTTCAAAAGCTGAGTACAAAATGGTCAATTGGGGGTTGGGAGAAATATGAGCAGTAGTTATATTATTATTAATATTAGTTATTTTATTAATTTAATAATAAGTAATTGATTTAATTTATAATATTATTATATCGACCAACATTTATGCAGTATTAACAAAGAGCTTTATTTTATCCTCACAACAGTCTGGTGAGGTAGAAAGTAGTAGAAAGCACACTGATCTTCTTTAAGTCAACAGAGACTTGGTTTTGAATTCTAGTTTTGAAAGAAGTTCTATGATCCTGGTCACTTACCCTGCTGAACCTGAGACACCTCATCTATAGAATGGGGATATTATTTGTACCAAATACTTCATATGACTATGCTTAGTAAAACCTTGAAACAAGATATAAATGCTATGCAGTCAATAAGTCAGTAAGTCAATAAACATTTATTCAGTGCTTACTATGCACCAGGCACCATGCTAAGAGCTTGGGATACAAAGAAAGACAAAAGACAATCCCTGTCTCAAGGGACTGAGATCACAGGCTAATGGGGGAGACAAAGTAGCACACAACTATGTACAAACAAACTATATACAGGAAAAATTGGAGATAATTAACAGAAGGAGTGCACTAAAAAATTAAAGGGGATCTTCACACAATACAGGAATAATGCTGGTGGAATTAAATTGAATTAAATCTTCCATGAAAATGTCTAAAGGAAAGTGGGAAAGGATTAGAGCGAGAAAGAAGGGGTGAAGGGTTTTCACTTTTGATGGCAATACAAATCCTATTTTTAAAAATTCCTCCACTAATGTGGTACTTAAATGTGTTACCATCCATTTGAAAAGCCATTAAGGAGATTAATTTACATAGATGATTTTAAACTACAGCCCCAAACCAAAGGTTTAAGTTGGCCAACATTTCTCTTCCCTACTGTGACATTCTCACTGGTAAGTGAGCATCATTTCAGATGTCCTTTCAGAGAAATAGGTACAACTAGTGATCTTGCCAGGGGAATGTATTTTGATTAGAATCTTGCTGCTTTGTCACTGAGCCCTGAAGAACTGACATCATGCCCCCTGATTATTGTAAAGAATAAAAATGATGCTGTGAATAGTTGCTGGGCTTTTATGTTTTGATAGCATCAATTGATCGAGATTCAACTAGACCAAAATATTGTTCTTTCAATTTGGAGAGGCCTCCTCCAGCAATTTCAGTCAAAGTGAAAAACAGGATGAAATTCATACTGAGGGGAATGAAAAGAAATAGGATTCCTGTTATCACTTTATTCTCACACCTGAGACTATTCCCAACCCCATTGTTAATAGAAAAGCACCAATCCCATGAAACTTCTGAGAATTCTATTCTGTGGTCCACATAACCTGTGCGTGCCAAGTCTCAAAGGGCTATAACCCTACATGCATACCTCCTTGTTTGCATCCTTGATCAAACATGGGTTCTTAGACAATAGTACAGAAAGTTTTAGATTAAAAAAATAATCAACAAACATTTAATAAGCATTTACTATGTGTTAGGCACTGTGCAAGGCCATGGGAGTGCAAAGAAAAACAAAAATAAGTTACTGTCCTCAAGGACCTTATATTCTAATTGGAAAGACCACATGTATACATCAGAACATAAAAGATAAATACAGCATAAACAGAAGATAGCCTAAGATGAGATGGCATTCACAGCTAGAGTAACAAAGAAAGGCTGCCTAGAGAAAGTAGCATTGAGTTTCAAAGGAAACTAGGACTTTTAAGAATCAGAGGTTGAGAGGAGAATATCCCAGACATTGGGGCATAGCCAATGGAAAAGCTTAGAGATAGAAGATGAAATATAATATGCAAGAACCAGTAGTACTTCATACAACTGCATCATAAGGTATATAGAGGTATATAACACATAGGAAGATTAGAAAGGCAGAAAGGGGCCAAATTATCAAGAGCTTTAAATGCCAAACAAGTGACTTCATATTTGATACTGGAAATAAGAGAGCTACTGGAGTTTATTGAGTAGTCCAGTATTATAATTAGACCTATGATTAAGGAAAATCACTTCAGCAGCAGTGTAGAGGATGGATTGGGGGCCATCACCAATTGTCTTTACCTATGTCTTGACACTGGACTCCTATGACTCTGGAGGAGAGAGTGAGACTGATGATTTTGCACAGCCCTGCCTCACTTAAATCCAAATCACTTGCAAGTCAAGATGTCATCCTTCTGATGTCACTGGTCCTCTTCAAGGAAGAAGTATAAACAATGATCTGTGAGTAGTAGTAGCTGCCCCCTTGGGACCCAACTAGCCACTTCCAATTGGGCAATGCTGCTATTTCTTCATCCTTCTCCTCCTCTTCTTTCTCCTCCTCATCCTCATCCTCCTCCTCCCACATGAGGAGTCATACCCTTACATGCAGGTGCTCTATCCAAAGAAGAATAAATTTTGATCACCTATACTTCTCAAGGTATCTTGGCGTTTGAGGGCTAGATATGTTTCCTTTTTTCTTCCCTATTTATTTATCATTGTTGTTGTTGTTTTTAACTGGGACAATTAAATCTTTTGTTTCATGTAGTTTTCATTTATGATTTCTTGAAACATAGCTCTAGAAAACCAAGCTTTGTTAAAGCCCATTGTGATTCAAATGGAGCTACTTGACTATGTCTTTAAACCCAAATCACTCTGGCTTCCACTGATTGACCAATAATAGGTCCCATCCCAAGCCTCACTTGCTCATTGTTTGGGTTTTGATGGCTCAGAGTGAGCCTAAATAGCAATCGTTTCTGTTCTGGCCAGAAACTCTGAGGGTCTTCCCCTCCCAGACTGATTCTCTTATGAAGGCAAACCAGGCCATCTTTTGCCTCAATTTCAAATTCAACCTAGCCTTTAATCACTGAATGGGTGTTGCCTCAGACAACCTGAGGCCTAGGAAGGACCTTAACTTAAAAAAGTCAGTCTCCCACTGCATCCAGAGCCATCACCAGTCATCTTAACCTATGTCTTGCCACTGGACTCCTATGACTCTAGAGGAGAGAGTGAGACTGATGACCTTGCACAGTCCTGTCTCATTCAAATCCAATTCACTTGCAAGTCAAAACATCACCCTCCTGATGTCAAGACATTCCTGAGAAGGAAGGATGAACAACACAAACAACAACAAGAGGATGGATTGGAATGGGGAGAAAACTGGACAGGGAGACCCATTAGAAGCTTATCATGATAGTTCAGGTAAGAGGGTCTAAACTAGGTGGTTAGTTGTATGAGTAGAAAAAGAAAGAGAAAGAGAGAGAGAGAGAGAGAGAGAGAGAGCTTAATAATTATAACAATACATTAAACCTATAAGGAAATAGATGCGTAAAATGAGAAGAGGGGATGATTAAAAGAGAGGGGAAGAATATCACAAGAATATCACAAATTAAAAAGTTGGTCTTAGACAGAGTTTTAAAGAGATGAAAAAAGTGTAAGAACCAAAGATTAAAACCTGGGCATAGTGAAGAGAAGAGGTAAAAAGGAATAAGAATAAACCACATCAATTATAGGTTAATATTCATCAGAATCCTTCCCTTTCTCCTTCTATTTGCAAGAAGAAAAGAGGCAGAAAAAATAAAAAGAAATATGATAGGGGGAAATAAGTATTTAAAAGTCACTACCATGAATGTGAATGGATGAATTCATCCATAAAATGGAGGAGGGTATCAGAATGAATAAGAAAGCAGAACTGAACAATAAGCTACTTACAATAAATACACTTGAAATGTAAAAATATATAAAGTGTTAAAGTGAGGGACTAGAACAGAATTATACTTGATGTGAATTTAAAAAAACAAAACAGGAGTAAACATAATATGATTAAAAGAGATAAACAGGACATACATTATACTGAAGAGTAAATTAGATGAAATAATATTAATATTTAATATATATGCACCAAATGTTATATAATCTAAATACTTTAAAGAAACATTAATTGAAGTATAGGGAGAAATAGATAGCAAACTGTAATAATAAAGGATTTTAATGTAACCCTTACAGAGCTGGACAAATCTATAGAACAAGATAAGCAATACTTGTCTCATATACGTATAATAAAAAGATAAGCAATATGTATCATCTATATAGTATCTTCACCAAAATTGACCATATGCCAGGGTATAAAATTTCATAAATGAATTCAAAATAGCAGAAATATTAACCATCTCCTTTACTAATTACAATGTAATAATAACTATAATCAATAAACAGCAATTAAAGAAAGGATTCAAACTTAAAGGATGAGTGAGCAGTTTAAACTAAAGAACTGATAGGTCAAACAAATAATAGCAATAATGGATAATTTCATCAAGGAAAATGAAAACAATGAGACAACTTACAGAAATTTTTGCAATATACTGAAATCAACCCTTAAAGGACAATAAATATCACTAAACACTTTCATGATTATCATAAAAAGAATAGATAAATTAATTGAGTGTACAAAAAATCAATTTTAAGGCTAGAAAAAAGTTTTAAAGACTCAATATAAAATAGAAATTCTTGAAAAATCAAAGAAAACACAAGCAAAATTCAAACAAAAAAAACTATTAAGTTGATTAAAAACTAGGAGCATATTTGGCCCTTTCACAAATCTCAGAAAAAGAGAACCAAAAAAGAAGAATTCACAACAAATATAGAGAAAATAAAAGAAATTATAAGAAACGATTTTATTCAGTGAGCAGTTAGGTGGTGCAGTGGATAACACACCAAGCATGGAGTCATGAAGATTTCAGTTCCAATCTGGCCTGAGAAACTTAATAGCTGTGTGACCCTGGACAAGTCATTTAACCCCTATTTGTTTCAGTTCCTCATCTGTAAAAATGAGCTAGAGAAGGAAATGGCAAAACACTCTAGTATCTTTGCCAAGAAAACCCCAAATGGGGTCATGAAGCATCAGACACAACCGAACAACAACAAAACATTTGCTCAGTCATATGCTTATAATATCAATAACAGCGGAAATTACTTTCATATTTACAGAAATATTTAAAACTCAGATGACTAAAGCAAGAAATAGAGTATTTAAATAACCCAATCTCAGGGGAGAAAAAGTTGAACAATCTGCAAAGGAATTTCCAAAGGGGAAAAACAAGACCAGTTGGATTTACAAATGCATTATATTAAATACTAAAAGGAAAAGTAATTAAATTATATAAATTGCTTGAAAAAACAGGATAGAAAGGATCCTACCAAACTCTATGAGACAAATACGACCAAATTCTTAAATAACTCCTTATGCCAAGGCAAAATAAAGCAGACAAAGAAAACTACAGGCCAATGTCTTTAATAAATATTAATGCAAAATAGTGAATAAAATATTAACAAAATGTCTACCACAAAATATTTTAAAAGATTATACACTATGGCCAAGTTAGATTTATGCCAGAAATGTATGGTTGATTCGATATTATGAAAATTCTAATCATAAGGGATAATATTAATAACAAAAAACTAAAAACTGCTAGGGGTTAGAAGGAATCACAAAATAAAATGGAAAATTATTGTGACATCAAATTGAAAGGTTTTGGTGCAAACAAAATCAATCCAATGAGGATTAGAATGGGATCAGTTAACTTGGAAAACCATTTTAGGAAATTTTTCTGATGAACAACTGATATCTATTATATATAAGGAATTTGTGCAAATTTGTGTAAAAATACCATATAAGAATGAGGCATTCCCCAAAAGATGAATGGCCAAAAGCTGTCCACAGGCAATTCAGTCACACTATCAAAAAAAAAAAAAAAAACACATAAAATGGTCTAAATTCCTAATAAGGAGAGAAATGCAAATTAAAAGAACTCTAAGGTCCCTCCTCACACCCATTAGGTAAGCAAAGATAACAAAAAATTTAAAACTACAATTGTGGGGTGTGCTGGGCTGTTGGAGGACAGGCACATTAATGTGCTGTTGATAGAGCTGTGAATTTCTAATTCCACCATTCTGGAAAGCAAGTAAGAACTATACCTCAAAGGTCTAACTTTGTTAGACCCTTTGCCCCAGCAATACCACTATTAGGCATATATCCCAAAGATATCAAAGAAAGAGAAAAAAGACTCATATGTACAAAAATGTTAATAGCATCATTTTTCATAGTTGAAAAGAAATGGAAACAAAGTAGGTGCCCATTAATTGAAGAATGGCTGAACAAATTGTAGGATGAATGGAACAGAACATTATTATGCTATTAAACAAAAATTAGGGTGATGTATTCTGAGAAACCTGAAAAGGCTCATAGGAACTAATGCAAAGTGAATCAGAAGAACAATTTTTACATCAACTATTACACTGTCTAGGAAAATAACTGTTAAAGGCTTAAGAACTATGATCAATGCAATGACCCACCACTATTCTAAATGATTAACAATGATTCATGCTTCCTCCTCTGAGCAGAGATGTTATAGACCAGAGGTACAGAATAAGGCATATATGAACAACAAGTATATTTGTTGTGATTGATTGTAGTTATCTGTTACAATGGAGAGGTTTTATTTCTTTGGAGGCAAAGATTTGTAGGGAGGAGTGGAGGCTAGTAATAATAATATAAATAAGAAAATAGAATCAATAATGAATTTAAAATGCCCAGAAGAGAGTAGACAGAGATTCGAAAGGGATCTACACAGGCAAAGCACTGTTGAAAATATTGTGTTAAAATAACACACTTTTGAAAAAGATTTAATAAAAACTCATAGTATTATATACAATCCTTTTTCTCTTTTCTTTGAATATGAATGTGGTTATGCTTGCTAATGTTTGTCAAATTCATTATAAGACTTAAATAATTTTTTTAAAAGAGAGAAAAGTTAGTCTGTACCTTTTAGATCTAGCCATTGTAATATCTGGCTATTGGGGATAGGGGGATTGGGAGGGGGAGTCCATCACTGCCTCAAAAAAAGTTCATTCTTCCTGGGGTAGGACAAATTCCTCAGACTTCAGAAGCACAGGGGTCATAGTGCCCAGAAACTGCAGAAACTGAAACAAGGCACAAAAAGTGAAAGCAAAGCCCAGAAACAGCTGTCATAAAGAATCTCTGGAACCATATGTCTGCCAACACAACACTGAGCAACAATCACGTGCCTAGAGGAGCAGTACCTAATAGAACAATGCCTAGCAGTAACAACAAAACCTGTGGAACACCATCTAGAAGAGATTACAAAGAAGTTTAGACCCAGGGACAGTAGCACAGTGACATTATCAGAAATCATAAGTGACCCTATAGTATCAGAGGCATAAGTTACTCATCTACATTTGTACCCCAGAAAAAGTGTTCCCTACATGTGTGAGCCTCCAATCATTCACTTTGACCCCATGGATGTGTGTTCCTCAGACAAACTGAGACCTGGGAAAGACAGCTTAAAAAGGCCAAGATTTCCCACTGCATCTGGACCATCACCAATCAACCTGACCAATGTCTTGCCACTGAACTCTGATGACTCTGGAGGAGAGAGTGAAATTGATGACTGCACAGCCCTGCTTCACTTAAATGTAATTCACTTGCAAATCAAGACATTACCCTCTTGATGTTATTGGTCCTCTTCAAGAATGAAGGATGAACAACAATGTGTATTCCTAACAGCATGACCACTAGTTGCATAATTTTCCCATTGTTGGTATGTGGGTCAATGAGAAAGTTTGTTCCAGGAAACATTTCAGTGCTACTTTTCTTATCATCATTTTACCTATTTCATTAGATGTCTTTCTTTTTAATTAATTGTGTCCTCTGGCTACCTAGTAAAAGTAAATACATTTGTGGGGGCTCATGAGCTATAATTTTTGAATGTATGTGGATCCACATTATACCTTTAACCTGGGGAAATTTACCTAGGATGGGTAGTGAAAGAAGAAAGTACCCTAGGTGTTATACATAGTAGGCCAAGATACCTGGCTACAGCATTTTAGGGACCCCATAGAAATCAAACTGTTACCCTAATAATTTTCTTCTTGTTAGACCAAAGTTCCCAGGATGAAAGTCCATCCCTCCATCTTGATAAACTATCAATGGCCCTCAGGGCCTTGCACTCATTCTCAATAGTGGCACATACCTTCCCCTGAAATATTTCTATTAGAGTTGATTAGAAATAGCCTTTTGGCAGAAGATGAATAACTCTACCTTCTCCTGACTGTTCAATAAGGCACCAACAAATCAAGTACTGTAAATTTGGGCAACTTTTAAAATTTTACTTTCTAAAATAACAAATTTTACTTTACTTTTAAAATAGCAAATTATGACTAAACAAACAGTGTAATTGGAAGAGGGAATTCATGACTCATGACTCTCACTAGAAGTTTCACAACCATGACCAATGTGGTGAGTTACCTAGTCATTTGAACAGCTGATGGCAAGGCTCAACTTTCTGAGGCCAGAAACAACTGCAAAATGGAGAAGCTCTTTGGTGCGTATTCCTCCAGGGTTTATAAAAAGCTGATTAATGCAAGGTCCTCAATTTTGGTGGGAAAAGCCTTTTTTTAGTACTCAAATAGAAAACTGGCAAATACAGAAATAAGACAAACAATAGATTAAAAGACTCTAATCAAATAATCATTTTCAGTCCTAAAAATGTTTAAATTCCCCTCCAAAGTCATTGTCTGAAATTATATTAAAGAATTCACTTTTGTAAAACAATATATAATAAGAAGGCATTCTCAGAATTTTTAATGTTTTATTTATTTCATTAAATATTTCTCAATTATATGTAAAATTTTAAACTTTTTTTTTAATTTTGAGCTCTGAATTCTCCCTCCCTCCCACTCCTCCTTGACAAGACAAGCAATTTGACATCAATTATGCAGGTGAAGTCATGCAAAATATATTTCCACATTAGCCATGTTACAAAAGAAAACACAGACAAAAAAAAGCCAAAAAAGTATGCTTCAATCTAGATTTAATGTTCTTCAGTTCTCTCTCTGTAGGCGGATAGCATTTTTCATCATGCATCCTTTGGAATTGTCTTGGATGATTGTCTTGATCAGAATAGTTGTCTTTCACAGCTGATCATCCTTACAATATTGCCATTCCTGTATACAATGTTCTTCTGGTTCTGTTCACTTCACTTTGTGTGAATTCATATAAGTCTTTCCAGGTTTTTCTTTTTTTATTTGTTTTAATTTTCAACATTCACTTTTATAAGAGTTCCAATTTTTTTCTCCCTCCCCCCTCCCCAGGATGGCAAGCAATCTGATATAGGCTATACATGTACAATCATATTAAATATATTTCCACATTAGTCATGTTGTAAAAGAAGAATCAGAATGAAGGGGGAAATTATGAGGAAGGAAAAAAAACAAAAAAAAATTAAAATAGTGTGCTTTGATCTGCATTCAGACTCCATAGTTGTTTCTCTGGATATGGATAGAATTTTCCATCATGAGTCTTCTGGAATTGTCTTAGATCATTGTATTACTGAGAATAGCCAAGTCTATCAGAGCTGGTCATTGCACAATGTTGCTATTACTGTACAATGTTTTCTTGGTTCTGATTATTTCACTCAGCATCAGTTCATGTAACTCTTTCCAGGTTTTTCTGAAATCTGCCTTACAGTAGGGGTTCTTAACCTTTTCTGTGTCCCGGATCCCTCTTGCAGTCTGGTAAAGTCTATGGACTGTTTCTCAGTGTTTTTAAAGGCACAAAATAAAATAGGATAACAAAAGAAACCAATTGTATTGAAATATAGTTATAAAAAAATTTAGAGAAATGAGGTCTTTATCAGAGAAACTTGCTTCAGATTTTTTTTTACTATTGCTACCTGTACTTTCCTCCATTCTATTCCCTCTACCCTCATTTATTCTATTCGCTCTCCTTTCACCCTGTCCCTCCTCAAAAGTGTTTTGCTTCTGATTATTCCTGGGAGTTTTTCTCTTGGGATCTCTTTCAGGAGGTGATCAGTGGATTCTTTCAATTTCTATTTTGCCCTCTGGTTCTAGAATATCAGGGCAGTTTTCCTTGATAATTTCTTGAAAGATGATGTCTAGGCTCTTTTTTTGATCATGGCTTTCAGGATGTCCAATAATTTTTAAATTATGTCTCCTGGATCTATTTTCCAAGTCAATTATTTTTCCAGTGAGATATTTCACAGTGCCTTCTATTTTTTCATTCTTCTGGTTTTGTTTTATAATTTCTTGATTCCTCATAGAGTCATTAGCCTCCATTTGCTCCATTCTAATTTTTAAGGAAGTATTTTCTTCAGGGAGTTTTGGGCTTCTTTTTCCATTTGGCCAGTTCTGCTTTTTAAGGCATTCTTCACCTCATTGGCTTTTTGGACATCTTTTGCCATTTGGTCTAGTCTATTTTTTAAGGTGTTATTTTCTTCAGTATTTTTTTGGGTTTCCTTTAGCAAGCTGTTGACTCATTTTTCATGATTTTCTTGCATCATTGTCATTTTTCTTCCCAATTTTTCCTCTACTTCTCTTAGTTGCTTCTCAAAATCCTTTTTGAGTTCTTCCATGGCCTGGGACCAATTCATATTTTTCTTGGAGGCTTTGGATGTAGGAGTTTTGACTTTTTATCTTCTTCTGAGTGTGTGTTTTGATCTTCTTTGTCACCAAAGTAAGTTTCTATAGTCTGAGACTGTTTCCATTGTTTGCTCATTTTCCCAGCCAATTATTTGACTTTTTAGCTTTTTGTTAAGATAGGGCTCTGCTTCCAGTGTGGAGGGCATACTGTCCCAAGCTTCAGGGATTTTGTGCAGCTGATTTCAGAGACACTTCCAGGGACTTGTAAGTTTTTTGTTCTTCCAAGGTGGGATAATCTAAGGAGAGGTGTTTACTCCTCTTTTGCCCTGCGCTCTAGTCTGTTAGTGACCACAATCACTCTTTTCTGCCCTGGAACTGTGAGGAGGGTTCCCTCTCCACTACTGCCACAAGGTCTGCTATACCAGTACTCCTTCTCATCCCAGGACCACCACCCAGAACTGCAACCCAGATCCAAGTATGGGCAAAGCAATAGAATCCTGCCTCAGTGCTAGCAAAGAGACCCCTGAAGTCTCCTTCTGATCAATTGTTTGATCCCCTTTCCATCTATGGGCTTGAGAGCTCTGGAAGCAGCCACTGCTGCTGCTGCTGCCACTGCTGCCTCCACTGCCACTCCCACTGCCCCAGGGCTGTGCTGGGGCTGGGGCTGAACTGTGCTCCTCTCTCACCCAGGTCCAACAGACCTTTCCCACTGACCTTCTAAGTTGTCTTTGGTGTTTATAGGTTGAGAAGTCTGGAAACTGCCACAGCTGCCAGTGATTCAGTCCCCTGAGGTCTGCTTCAGGTTTCCTGGGGCCCAGTCTGTGCTGGCACAGCTTGTGCTGTACTGTGCTCCTATCTAAGCCTGGTGCAACAGACATTTCCTGTCAACCTTCCAAATTGTCTTGGGTTGGAAATTTATTTTACTCTGTCTTTCTGTGGGTTCAGCTGCTCTAGAATTTATTTAGAGTCACTGTTATAGGTATTTGGAGGGGTTTGGGGGAAAGCTCAAGTGAGTCCCTGCCTTTACTCCACCATCTTGACTCCATTCATCCACCCCAGGTTTTTCTGAAACCATCCTGCTCATCATTTCTTATAGTACAATAGTATTTTATCACAATCATATGCTACAACTTTTTCAGCCATTCCCCAGTTGATGGACATCCCCTTGATTTCCAATTCTTTGCCACCACAAAAAGAGTTGCTATAAATATTTTTGTACAAATAGGTCCTTTTCCCTTTTTCTTGATGTTTTTAGGATACAGACCTAGTAATGGTATTTCTGGGTCAAAAGGTGTGCATGGTTTTATAGCCTTTTGAGCATAATTCCAGATTGTTCTCCAGAGTGGTTGGATTAGTTCACAATTCCAGCAACAGTGCATTAGTGTACAAATTTTTCCACATCCCCTCTAGTATTTGTCATTTTTTCTTATCTATCATGTTATCCAAAGTAATAGGTGTGAAATGGTACCTCAGAGTTGTTTTAATTTGAATCTTTCTAATCAGTAGTGATTTAGAACATTTTTAAATGTGACTTGATAGCTTTGATGTCTTCTGAAAAAATGCCTGTTCGTATTCTTTAGCCATTTATCAACTGGGTAATGGTTCTTATTTTTATAAATTTGGCTCAGTTATCTATATATTTGAGAGATAGGGCCTTTATCAGAGAAACCTACTGTAAAACAATTTTTCCCAGTTTTCTGATTTCTGTCTAATTTTGGCTACATTAGTTTGTACAAAAACTGTTTAATTTCATTTAATCAAAATTATCCACTTTACTTCCCATGATCCTCTCTTGTTTGGTCATAAACTCTTCCCTAATCCATAGATCTGACAGGTACATTTTCATTGCTCCCTAATTTACTTTATCACTCTTTATGTATATCACTCTTTAAACCATTTCCCCATTTTGACTTTATCTTTGTATACAATGTGAGACTTTGGTTTATGCCTAGTTTCTTCCAAATTGCTTTTCAGTTTTCCTAGAAATTTTTGTCAAATGGTGAGTCCTTACCTCAAAATCTTGGATTTTTTAATTTATCAAACACTAGATTGGCATGGTTATTTATTAATTGTGTATTATGTACCTAGTCTATTCCACAATCCATCACTCTATTCCTTAGTCATCATCAGATTGTATTGATGACTATTGCTTTGTAATATAGTTTGAAAACTGGTACAGTTAGGCTATCTTCACATTTTTTTCATTGATTCCCTTAATATTTTTTACCTTTTGTCCTGTAAAAAAAAATTGTTTTATTTTTGTAGATAAATAATTCTTTGGTAGTTTGATTGGTATGGCACTGAATAAGTAAACTAACTTAGGTAGGATTGTCATTTTTATTGTATTGGTTCAGCTTACCCATGAGCAACTAATATTTCTCCAATTGTTTAGACCTGTCTTTATTTGTGTGAAAAGTGTTTTGTAATGGTGTTCATATAGTCCCTGGGTTTGTCTTGGTAGGTAGACTCCGAAGTATTTTTACTGTCTGCAATTATCTTAAATAAATTTCTCTTGCTACTCAGTTTTGTTGGTAGTATATAGAAATTCTGATGATTTATGTGGGTTTATTTTATATCCTGCAACTTTGCTAAAGTTGTCAATTATTTTACATACTTTTTTAGTTGATTCTCTAGGGTTCTCTGTGTGTACTAACATATCTGCAAAGAGGGATAGTTTTGTTTCTTCATTGTCTTTTTTATTCTTTTAATTTCTTTTTCTTTTCTTATTACTAGCTATCATTTCTAATACAATATTGAATCATAGTAGTGTAGTGAACATCTCTGTTTCATCCCTGATATTATTGGGAAGTCTTCAGGTTTTCCCTATTACAGGTAATACTCACTATTGATTTTAGATAGAATCTACTTATCATTTTAAGAAAAGACTCTATTTATTCCTATGCTTTCTAGTGTTTTTAGTAGAAATGGGTGTTCTGCTTTGTCAAAGGCTTTTTCTGCATCTATTGCTATAATCATATGATTTTTTGTTATTTTTGTCATTGATATGGTCAATTATGCTTATAGTTTTCTTAATATTGAACCAACCCTTCATTCCTGGTATAAATGCTACCTGATCATAGTGTATGATCTTTATGATATATTTGTAATCTTGCTATTTTATTTAAAATGTTTGCATTGATATTCATTAAGGAAATTGGTCTGTAGTTTTCTTTCTCTACTATTACTCTCCCTGGTTTAGGTATCAAAACCATATTTGTGTCATGAAAGGAATTTGGTAGAACCCCTTATTTATCTATTTTTTTCAAATAGTTTATATATTATGGGGATTTATTGTTCCTTAAATGTCTAATAGAATTCATTTGTAAATCTATCTAGTCCTAAGGATTTTTTCTTAGGGAGCTCATTTACCTTTTTTCTAAAGTAAGGTTATTTAAATATTCTATTTCCTCTTCTGTTAATTTAGGCAGTTTATAATTTTGTAACTATTTATTCATTTCACTTAGATTGTCCATTTTACCAACATATACTTGGACAAAATAACTCCTAATAAATGCTTTAATTTCATTCTCCAAAAATGTATTATATCTAATTTTTCTAAAATTCTACTCATCTTTTTTACTTCTTTCTTATTTATTTTATAGTTAGATTTATCTAGCTCTGAGAAGGGAAAGTTGAGGTCTCTCATTAATATACTTTGACTATTTCTTCCTCTAATTCATTTAACTATTCTTTTAAGAATGTGGATTCTATGCCATTTAGCGCATATATGTTTAATGTTGTTATTACTTCACTGTCTATGGTACCTTTTAGCAAGATATAGTTTTCCTGCTCATCCCTTTTAATCAGATCTATTTTTGCTTTTACTTTGCCTGAGATCATGTTTGCTACATCTGCCTTTTTACATCAGTTTAACATAATAGATTTTTCCCCAACTCTTTATTTTAACTCTGTGCATCTCTCTGTTTCAAGTGTGCTTCTTGTAAGCCGCATAGTGCTGAATTCTGTTTCTAATTCAATCTGCTATCCACTTCTGTTTTATGGGTGTGTTCATCCCTTCCACATTCACAGTTATGATTGCTAACTATGCATTTCCCTCTATCCTATTTTCTTCTGTTTCTCTCTTTCTATCTCTCTCTCTCCCTCTTTGTCTCTCTGACATCAAACAGATGTCTGTCTCTCTGTCTGTCTGTCTCTGTCTCTGTCTCCCTCTGCCTCTCTCTCTCTCTCTCTCTCTCTCTCTCTCTCTCTCTCTCTCTCTCTCTCTCTTTCCCAGTTCACATTTCTGTTTCTCTTTCTCTTGTGTACAATTCACATTTCTTTTTCTTTGGGGTTTTGCTGGTAACTGTTTCAACTTCATTGTCTTGTCTTCTTCTGACTTTGTCTCTTGATCTTCCCTGTCATCATAGTAGCTTTTCATGATCAAGTTCATATTTTTTGTTTGCTTATTTTCCATCCAGTTTCTTGATTTTGAACTTTATATTAAAGTTGGGCTCTCCAGCATGGGGTCGGGAGCAAAAGTACTGTCTCAAACTTCAGGATTTTTAGCACAGCTGATTTCAAAACTAGTTCTGGGGGATTGCAAGTTTTCAGCGCTTCCAAGGTAGATCTGGGGAAAGGTGTGATCACTGCTCTCTTGGTCTATACTCTAGTCCATACCTATGAAGGGGTCCCTGATCCCTTGGGATTGCAATTGATATTGCTCCCCAGGACCCCTGCCCCCTTAGGACTGGAAATACTACCTCATGGTCCCTGATCCCTTGTGACCAAAAGCAATACTGCTCTTCAGGGCTCCTACTCTTTCTCGACCAAAAGTGCTCCTCTCTGCCTTTGAATTATGATACAGAAGTGGGTATAGGCAATATAGATGCCAAACAGTGCCTGGTCCTACATCCAGTGTGAGTACAGGAATGTCCTATAATATTTTTCTGATTGCCAGGCCCTTTTACCCTCTCTGGCTTGAGGGTTCCTGAAGCTGCTGCTGCTTCTGTCACCAGCACCTACTCCTACTACTGGTATTTTAGCCCTTGAACATTAGTCCAGCCCCCAACTCCCTCCCTTCACTGTGCCATAAACCACTCTTTCCAACATGCTATGTTGTCTTAGGCTGGAAGAATGTCTCACCTTGACCTTTTGTTGCTCTGTCACTCCAGAATTTTGTTTGAAGCATTATTTTAAAATTCTTTGGAGGGGAATGTTAGGGGAGCTCAGCTGAGTGCTTCCTCTACTCTGCCATCTTCATACTCTCAGAATTGAAGCAATTAACACTAGACAAGGAATCAGCAAAACCCCCCTGCATAGTGATCCCTGATAGCCAACTAGGGATTAGAACTTGGTCCATCTGACATTTTCCATTATTCTATTCAACCTTGGAGAGTATGACCCTGTTATTTCAAAATTTCCCCAGTGGCTCAATTGTTCCCAGGAGCACCATGATACAGACATTTCAATACCTAGGGGAGTCATGGAACAAATAGGCCATGTATAAATCCCAGGGATCCCCAAGAGTTGCATACACTGAGAATTACATTCCAGTGCCCATGGAAGGGAGCACCTCTCCCAGGCCCAGAGGAGTATGGTCAATCTGAACCTAGCCTACAGGTCATCATTGCTTAAACCATTCTTTTGATCAATGTCCAGATTGTAGTTATAACTAGGAATTCCAGCACTTGGAAGAAAGTTAAATGAGAGAGGCCAGCCTAAGAAAATACTCCTGGTTAGATAGACTAGAGACAGGCACTGGAGAAATTGAGAAGAATGAGGTAGAATGAACTGGATGGTAATAATGTTTGAAGGGGCAATAGTCTATGTGAAGAAAGATAGGAATGTAAACACTCATAGAATTGAAAGAAAATCTGAATGTCATCTAGTTCAACCCTCCCCAAAAGGTGGAAAGAAGAAGAGAAAAAGCATCTAGAGCAAAGGGGTGTTAATTAACAGTAGAGGAAGGTTTCAAAGGGCACAGCAGAAAGGGAGGATAGAGAAAGACAAGAATGAAGGATGACTAGGAATTAACTGGATAAAGAAAAGACCATTAGGGGAAGTAGCTGGGGAAACTAAGGTAGCTAGGGATTTGAGCTAGGCAGAAGATGATTCTGAATCATGGTGATTAGAGGAGCAGGAGGTAGGACTTTGCTAATCATGCATACTACACAGGGAACACCAAGCATAGAGAAATTAAATCAGTTCTAAGGTTCTAATTAGAATGATGTCCTAATACCTTTACGTATCCCAATTCAGCTTATTATAGTAGGGAAAGGAGGTGATTTCTTTTTCATGAGAAAACATATCAACTGTTTATCCAATCATCAACTAACATTTTTTGAGTGCTTATTCTGTACAGAGCATTATGTTTAATGCTAGAAAAAATGAAGGGAACATGAAATCCTTTCCCCCCTCAGAATCTACTGGTGGGCTGAGTTGTCAGGGATAAGGGGAAAGGCAACTAGTAACATAGATCCTTGCTGAGCATCCATGTAGCCAGGCAGCACTAAAGGGACAGTTTGTCTCTGTAAGAAGATGGCCCTAGGACACTAGGTAGGGAAAGAAGGGGTATAGCAACCAAGGACTAGGTGATGCCACAGGATAGGTTAGGAAATGAAAGAACATGTGATGTACACCTACAAACACACACACACACACACACACACACACAAATGTGAACACCCACTGAAAAGCCTTGGTTGCCCCATGCTAATTCCATCTCTTATCCATACTCTAGAGTGGCATAACACAATTGCAGACCTACATGGACAATTTAGGGGACACACATATTATTTGTTTTACTGGACATCTCTCATGGAAGACTGACCATCAGCAGCCTATACAAACATAGACACAAAGAAAATACCATGAAGTCAAAGACTTTCCACCATAGCATAATAAACAAGGTCTGGAGATAGAGCATTCCCCTGGTAATCTTTTCTGAATTGCCTTTTTCTCACGCAGAAATGTGCAAGATATGGTCCCTAGATGTTCCTGTCTGGTTCAAATACTTTGTAAACTAGAGAGTGGCAAAAAAAAAGTCCCAAGATTCTCAGAAACATCAATAATCTGGCTGTGAGCTGACCAGTACCTATCAACTTCCAAGGTCAAATTCAAAGTCAAGTTCCAAGTTTGTCTTCTGGAGCTTTTAAAACTCAAGGTAAACAAGCTGAAACTATAGCCAAGCGTAAACCTAGCAAATACAAGAAAGTCAATGAGAGACAAAGCAAGAGATTTTTATACATTAGTAAAGTCAAGGAGAGGCCAAAAAGGCAGAGAGAGAGGGAGAGAGAGAGAGAGAGAGAAAGGAAGGAAGGAAGGAAGGAAGGAAGGAAGGAAGGAAGGAAGGAAG